>NC_053025.1:113082218-113283793 GCF_003073215.2 Triticum urartu
GGGCGCGGCCTCTGGGGTACCGTCCGGTGGCAGAGCTAGGTCATACCCATCGCGACAGTGCGGCGCGCCCGGCTGTGGCTCGAATCCGTCGAAGATCAAGTCCCCGCGGATGTTGGCCGTGTAAATCAAACTTCCAAATCTGACCTGATGGCTAGGGGCGTAGCTTTCAATCTGCTCCAGATGGCCAAGCGAATTAGCCTGCAGTGCAAAGCCGCCAAATACGAAGATCTGTCCGGGGAGAAAAGTCTCACCCTGGACCGCATCGCTATCGATGATAGTAGGAGCCATCAAGCCTAACGGCGACGACATAGAGGAACTCTCAATGAAAGCACCAATGTCGGTGTCAAAACCGGCGGATCTCGGGTAGGGGGTCCCGAACTGTGCGTCTAGGCCGGATGGTAACAGGAGGCAGGGGACACGATGTTTTACCCAGGTTCGGGCCCTCTTGATGGAGGTAAAACCCTACGTCCTGCTTGATTAATATTGAAGATATGTGTAGTACAAGAGTAGATCTACCACGAGATCAGAGAGGCTAAACCCTAGAAGCTAGCCTATGGTATGATTGTATGTTGTGATCGTTGTCCTACGGACTAAAACCCTTCGGTTTATATAGACACCGGAAAGGGTTAGGGTTACACAAGGTCGTTTACAAAGGAGGAGATATACATATATGTATTTCCTAGCTTGCCTTCCACGCCAAGTAGAGTCCCATCCGGACACGAGACGAAGTCTTCAATCTTGTATCTTCATAGTCTAACAGTCCGGCCAATGGAGATAGTCTGGCTGTTCGGAGACCCCCTAATCCAGGACTCCCTCAGCTAGTCATTGTAGAGATACAAAAGCTAGCTACCCACTACAGTACTTGCAGTAGTATACAAAAGGTAGCACCGGTGGCTAGAAGCAGACAAGCAGCAGTAGAGCAGCGATGGGTGAAACCGCCCCGGCCATGGCCAAGCCGGCCACTTGCATTGGGCACACATGCACTGATTCCACATGAGCACGCACGCACTAAGTCCACATGAGTACGCATGCAATGGAGTCCAGCAGATCAGCATCAGCAGGCATAGCTTGAGCAGTAGCTACATGCGGCAACAATAGCAAGCACGAAGCAGCAGCGGCAACAGAGCACCGACGGACGGGCCACGGCCAACAGCAGCAAAGTTACAGCACCATCAACGGTGCTAGAAGGCAGCAGCAGCGATAGTAGCAGCCAGCGATGTGGCAAGCAGCAGCGGCAGCAGGTAAGAGGAGCAGCAGCAAAACAAAAGAAAAATAAACAGCACAGACACAGGGAGCAGCGGCGACTCGGGCGAGGCCACACGCACGTGGAGGCGAGCAGCGCTGGCGCAGGGCAGGTAGCGGTCACGCGCCTGGGTGCGGCTAGGAAGCGGCGCGCGCGGCCAGATGCCGTCGGACACGAACATGGGCGCGGCTGAGGATGGCTACGACACGAAACTTCAAGCACGATGGGAAGAGCAGCCTACAACATCGAATCGAAGGGGAAAATAGGGGGAGATGGAGGGGGGGTTCGCCGTAAGGCCGGAGGTGTAGACGGCAAGGACGGGGGTGGTCGGAGCGGTGCGGATCAATGGCGAGATGGCGGCGGCCGGATGAAGAAGACGATGATGGCGTTGGCGACGCAGCGCCTTGGCTTGGTCTGGGGTCCGGAACAGACGAAGCCAGCCGCGACGGACCTCGCGGACATGCTCCCGCATGACGGAGAGGTCGGTGGCCGCGACGATGACAGCGAGGCAATGGTGATCGTGAGTTGTTCGAGCTCGAATTTGAGAAGAAGAGGAGGAGGCCGATGGGGGATCCCGGGGCTATGAGTGAGATGGGGATTAGGGTTTCGGTGGGCGACGTTATAGGGCGAGGGAGGCGACGTGGTGGCCATCTGGCCATGGCGCCGTGGGATGGCTGCCACGCCATGGCACCTGCCTCCCCTGTACGTGGTGGTGGGGGGAAAGGCTGTAAGTGGGCTGGGCCATGTGCACACTAAAGCCCACTTAAGTAGTACTAGTTTAGGCAGTTTCTCTTTCTCTTTCTACATTTTCTTTTCTGCTTTCATCTTCAGTATCAGCTTTGCATTTTATTTTATTACCAAATGACTTTGTTCACATTGAAACTTGGCACATAATTACGAGGTAATATTTTGCATTAGCTCACAAAGTTTGAGGCCACTTTGAATTATTTTGAATTTAGTGTTGAGTGTAACCAGAACAAAAAGGTGATTTTGGTCCATAACAATTGTTGCTAGGGACTAATTTTGTAGGTCAAATAATGTTGGTGTCAACATGATAATTAATCAAGGGAATTTATACTAAAATTTGAACATTTTAGTTTCATAGTTTGAGGAAATTATAATTTGACTTGTCTTTGGAATTTAAACTTGACCCTGGCTTTCATCAAGTGGCAAAATGGCTTAGTAAAACATGATGACCTGGCACATTAGGGTGAGGTTACTATAGCATGATTATCGGGGTCTTACAAATCTCCTCTACTAAAAGAAATCTCGTCCCGAGATTTAAGAGGTGGAGTACGGGGGAAAGTTCTGGTTACGTAATTCTAACAGATCTTGTCAGTCTTGGTTGCTCTTCTTGAAGAAGTTGATCCATTACGTTGATGTCTTCAATTCACTGCAATAGGGCATCATGATGAAGTCGTCATCCTTTCTTCGAATCTCCATCGTACTTAAGAATGAATAAGGGGGTATTCCGGGAGAATGGGCCTCTTCAAGGTTGACTATCTGGTAGATAACTGCGGGAAGGTGGCGCAAAGTAACTCTCGAATTGAAACTTAAGAAGATATCGAGAGCAAAGTAAGAAGGTACCATGAGAAGTTTCGAGCGGACAGGCAATCGTTCGATGCCTGAAAACAGGGCGTGAAAGGGGTTCAGAGCAGCGGGAATAAGTATTGTGTCTGATACCAGAATAGATCACTAGGCAGGTGGCCCATGAATTACATACGAAGTCAAGCGCGAGGAATAACTTTGACAATAGGGTGTATAGGAGAGTCAAGTTTCGATCCTGTGGAACTTTGGGTTATGGGCCCACCATGTGGGTTAAAAGTAGGAAGGGCGATGACGTCTTGCACGATCATGTAAGCAAGGCATGTCAAAGGATAGCCTATCTGTTATGTTGGCAACAACATCGGTACCAAGGGCGAGGGACGAAGAGAACCATTTTCCTACTCGTTGAACGAGGCGGACCAATAGGAAAAGTTCTCGTCCATCGGTGGTTACCGGAATGTCATCAACAAAAGTAACAGGGTCTTACTGACAGAGTGGTACAACGAGGTGTTTACATAAGCAGGGAAATATTACTGCTTATATAATATAGATCACAAGAAGGTTTAAACAATCCAATGGAAAGGAAAAGTGATTATCAGGTTTAAATAGAACAATGGAAAAGAAAATGTGTTTAAACACATATTACAGGAGTATATTCTTCCCAAGGGCAAGCAGAGCATGATATCCAAGAAAGGATATAACGTAGAAAACTCTTTAGGTAAGGGGAGAGAAATTTCAGGACATTACCCATACAGCGGTGTTTGGATAATTGAGCAGGAAACATTTAATATTAGGCTTTAAATGTTCTTGTTGAAAATTGGAGTACCATATATATGCTTCGAGATAGCATTGACATGGTCTTCAGGCAAAGGTCAGACTTTGGAAACACAAAGGATCCATCAGGAATAACTTGTAGAATAAGTCTTACAATTTCCTCATGGAAGAATGGATAACCTTGCTGAAAAGGAATCTATAACCATAGGGCCTCCGGCCGGGTGTGCTAAGCACGACATCCTTGATATAAAAGATGGTAATACTTCAAGGTAAGGAAGAACAAAAGTTGGATAGCAAGGAACTCAAGGTATAACACAGAACACGAACAAGTTTGTGTTGGAGGGAAGGAAATAAAGTTGTCAATGATAACACAATTCATCAGGGGCAAGGATGGTATTTCTCATCATGATTTCGATTGGTATTCTAGAAGAGCTCATAAGATTGATGATGATCACGACACAATTGTTGAGAGATTTCATGAAGATGTAATCCATCGGCGATGACATCAAGTCAAAAGAATGATGAAGCGAAAGGTTATTGGAACCACGGGTACGGCACAAACTCGAAACCAAGCTTGTGGTTTAAGGAGAAATGATATGATGAGAAAAATCGATGTAAGCTTAGCTCATCATCGAAAATTGTGCTCCGGGAAGAAGGACCAGGTAGCACAATTAAGAGCAGCACGATAAGGAAATAGCCAAGTAGGCTAGGGATGACATGATCGAGTTCAAACTCGTAAGTAATGAAGGTTACCAAGAGTTGTTTAATCGTGGTGCGGAGTTGAGTCAGTTATCGGTGTCTTTGAGTGTTTAATAACTCAGAGCCCGTGAAAAATTAGAATCAGTGAGGATGTAGCACTTGATGAAGAACTCATAAGAAGTTATGCAGTTCCATGATAATCTCGAGATACCAGGGGGTAGTACTCGATGATAGATCAAAGTAGAGGTTGGACTAGAGTAATGCTCTGCAGAAGACAAGTGCTCAAACTTGCACGAGAAATGGAATCAAGGAGAAAATATGGTTGGAACCACGATTGCAAAGGATCAATTCACAGATACAAAATGATAATATATCAAGGGAATAGTTATTATTTCAAGAAGCTTCCAGGATAGATACACATCGTGTCCATGGTCATGAACCCAAAGTTCAAGGTCGACTCCCACTTCTTCAATGTATAACCATCCATTCACCTCTCACTTTCGAAGAAGTTGTAGTGTTGAAATTTTATCTGGCAAAATACTAGCAGAATATGACTCGCGAAAACTTTCGAGTTCACACATAATAAGGAAGGCATGGGTTCAACCCGTCAGGGTATCATGGAAACATATACCACAAACTTCAGGAGTAAATAACACAAGCTCGAAAGTAGAGCATGGTTGACCAAGCAGAGGATACAATTTACCAAAGGCATTATGTATCCGAGGAAAAGCTCTCAGGCTTATTGAATAAGAAGGACGATGTCAGATAAAATCCAACAAAAGGATCTGGTGGTCCACACGCGATCTGACATGAGCATGGGTACTCAACTAGAGGAAGAAGGATGCAAGGGGATCAGATTATAGAAACAACTGACTAACTCAAAGCTCAAATGCAAAAGAATTATGATTTCCGATCAAGGGATCAAAAGCAAATGCTCTCATTAAGGATGGATAAGTTGCGTAGACTTAAGGGTACAATCGATGGCAATCCGATTGGTGGAGAACCAGCTCATGTTTAAAATGATGTCTGAGCCGGAAGGATAAATCCTGAGGATTGCAAGCATCCGCAACATATTGAATCGACGGACTCAAAATGATAGTGACAAAGGATGCTCATAAGATTACTAGACTTATGGGATTAAACATAATGTAATCAAGCAAGAATTTCACAAGCCATAGGCTGCTGAGGATTTTCCGAAGATCGAATGGTATTTCGAAGATTGTGACATACATGAATCAACTGGGGATGAGTGTATACTCGGTAAGTATGAGAAATTATTCGTAGGGGTATTCAGGTGGCAAAGAACTGCAGGGCAGTAGGCACAAAGTATTCTCGGGGTATCTTGTAATAACAAGATCGAATGGGAATAAAAGTAAGCACGACAGGTGTAAGTATTTATCCATAGGGATATTTCGGTGGTAGGGAATTGCAAAAGCAACAGGCACAAGGTCTCGAGAGAATATCGGAGGGTATCTTCGAAATCTTCTGGTGCAGCCGGCGATCATCTGGACTGAAGGGGCTCTCCGGGAGAAAGTATTTTCGAGAACCTAAAGTTAGATTTTAGTAAATTCATTAATCCGAGTAAGAGAGAGTCAGAGTCCCAGAGTAAGGATCGAGGAGTAAAAGATTCTAATACCACCCAGATGGCGACGTGGGCCCGTAAGGCACACATCCATGTTAGTAAAAGTTTTTGTAATGACTAGACTCAACTTCGGCCAAGGAGTGTGGAAGGGGGATTCCTACAGGCAGTCGGCTCTGATACCAACTTGTGACGCCCCCGATTCAATCATACACGCAAACGTGTACGATCAAGATTAGGGACTCATGGGAAGATATCACAACACAACTCTACAAATAAAATAAGTCATACAAGCATCATATTACAAGCCAGGGGCCTCGAGGGCTCGAATACAAGAGCTCGATCATAGACGAGTCAGCGGAAGCAACAATATCTGAGTACAGACATAAGTTAAACAAGTTTGCCTTAAGAAGGCTAGCACAAACTGGAATACAGATTGAAAGAGGTGCAGGCCTCCTGCCTGGGATCGTCCTAAACTACTCCTGGTCGTCGTTAGCGGGATGCACGTAGTAGTAGGCACCTCTCGAGTAGTATTAGTCATCGTCGACGGTGGCGTCTAGCTCCTGGGCTCCATCGTCTGGTCACAGCAATCGGGTATAGAAAGGGGGAAAAGAGGGAGCAAAGCAACCGTGAGTACTCATCCAAAGTACTCGCAAGCAAGGAGCTACACTACATATGTATGCATTGGTATCAAATGGATTATGGGTATCATATGTGGACTGAACTGCAGAATGCCAGAATAAGAGGGGGATAGCTAGTCCTTTCGAAGACTACGCTTCTAGTAACCTCCATCTTGCAGCAGGAGAAGAGAGTAGATGGTAAGTTCACCAAGTAGCATCGCATAGCATAATCCTAACCGATGATCCTCCCCTCGTTGCCCTGTGAGAGAGCGATCACCGGTTGTATCTAGCACTTGGAAGGATGTGTTTTATTAAGTATCCGGTTCTAGTTGTCATAAGGTCAAGGTACAACTCCAAGTCGTCCTGTTATCGAAGATCATGGCTATTCGAATAGATTAACTTCCCTGCAGGGGTGCACCACATTTCCCAACACGCTCGATCCCCTTTGTCCGGACACACTTTCCTGGGTCATGCCTTGCCCGGCCTCGGAAGATCAACACGTCGCAGCCCTACCTAGACACAACAGAGAGGTCAGCACGCCGGCCTAAATCCTATGGCGCAGGGGTCTGGGCCCATCGCCCATTGCACACCTGCACGTTGCGTACGTGGCCGGTGAGCAGACCTAGCCTCCCTTATACAAGAGCAGGCGTTCCAGTCCAACCCGACGCGTGCCGCTCAGTCGCTGACGTCACGAAGGCTTTGGCTGATACCACGACGTCGAGTGCCCATAACTGTCCCCGCGTAGTTGGGTTAGTGCGTATAGGCCAGTGGCCAGACTCAGATCAAATACCAAGATCTCGTTAAACGTGTTATCTTGAAATAACCGCGAACGCCGACCAGGGCCAGGCCCACCTCTCTCCTAGGTGGTCTCAACCTGCCCTGTCGCTCCGCCTCAAAGTAACAGTCGGGGGTCGTCGGGAACTCAGGCCCACCACTACCTGAATGGAGCCACCTGCCCCTTCAGCCCCCACATCAGAATCACTTGCGGGTACTCAACGAGCCGACCCGACTTTAGTCACCACCTGTATAGTATGTATATATGTATGTATTTACCCGTGATCAACACCCGACGCGATCAGGCCCGATAGTATAGCATGACAGGCTGACAAGAATGTAGGGCCACTGATGATAATCTAGCATCCTATACTAAGTATTTAGGATTGCAGGTAAGGTATCAACAGTTGTAGCAACAATGACAGGCTATGCATCAGAATAGGATTAACGGAAAGCAGTAACATGCTACACTACTCTAATGCATGCAGTAGAGAGAAGAGTAGGCGATATCTGGTGATCAAGGGGGGGGGGCTTGCCTGATTGCTTTGCCAAGGAGGGGTCGTCGCCGATGTAGTCGATCACGGGGGGTATCGGCGGCAGTCTCGAGGTCTACCGGAAAGAAGTAACGGAGGGGTAACACAAATAAATAATAGAGCAAACAAAGCAACACAAAGCATAGCATGGCAATACGCGGCGCTAGGGGTGAGCTAACGCAAGGATATGTGATACTGGCGATGGGGGAAAACATCCGGGAAAGTAATCCCGGTGTTTCACGTTTTTGGACAGATGAACCGGAGGGGGAAAGTTGCGTGTTCGCTATGCTAGGGACGTGTGGCTGACAAATAAACCGCGTATTCGGATTCGTCTCGTCGTTCTGAGAAACTTTTGTATATAAATTATTTACATCCTACTTACAGTTTATTTTTTATGAATTTTCAAAATTTATACAATTTTCTGAAATTTTAGCATTTATTTAATCCGAATTGACCAAGTCAAATTGACCGGTCAAAAGGAAAGGCAAGGCCCACATGGCATAGACTATATGTAGACAAAATAAATAAAATCTAACTTAACTAAAAGAGGTCCACCTGCCATAGGCTAGCAACTAACCTAACAAAGATTATGCAATTAATCTAGATTAGCCTAAACTAATCATGTCGGCCACACACGGCTGTGGCACAGCCCACGCGCACACAGCGCGCACACACAATGATAGGGAGTAACTCTATTCCTTTTAACACAAGATAGCATTTTGTGATTTATGTAGGATTTAATCCATGCATTATCTGAAGCAGGTCCAATGGAACAAAATGAGGCTTGTTACGTCTACTTTTCGTTTATATAATTTTTACCCATGTTAGGACTTGTCTTATCGCTGTTTAGTGGCAGTTTAGAAGGCTAGTCATTGTAGAAATACAAAAGCTAGCTACCCACTACAGTACTTGCAGTAGTATACAAAAGGTAGCATCGGTGGCTAGAAGCAGACAAGCAGCAGTAGAGCAGCGATGGGTGAAACCGCCCCGGCCATGGCCAAGCCGGCCACTTGCATTGGGCACACATGCACTGATTCCACATGAGCACGCACGCACTAAGTCCGCATGAGTACGCACGCACTGGAGTCCAGCAGATCAGCAGCAGCAGGCGTAGCTTGAGCAGTACCTACATGCGGCAACAATAGCAAGCACGAAGCAGCAGCGGCAACACAGCACCGGCGGACGGGCCACGGCCAGCAGCAGCAAAGTTACAGCACCATCAGCGGTGCTAGAAGGCAGCAGGAGCGATAGTAGCAACCAGCGATGTGGCAAGCAGTAGCGGTAGCAGGTAAGAGGAGCAGCAGCAAAACAAAAGAAAAATAAACAGCACAGACACAGGGAGCAGCGGCGACTCGGGCGAGGCCACACGCACGCGGAGGCGAGCAGCGCTGGCGCAGGGCAGGCAGCGGTCGCGCGCCTGGGTGCGGCTAGGAAGTGGCGCGCGCGGCCAGATGCCGTCGGACACGAACATGGGCGCGGCTGAGGATGGCTATGACACGAAACTTTGAGCACGATGGGAAGAGCAGCCTACGGCATCGAATCGAAGGGGGAAATAGGGGAAGATGGAGGGGGAGTTCACCGTAATGCCGGAGGTGTAGACAGCAAGGCCGGGGGTGGTCGGAGCGGTGCGGATAGATGGCGAGATGGCGGCGGCCGGATGAAGAAGACAATGATGGCGTTGGCGACGCAGCGCCTTGGCTCGGTCTGGGGTCCGGAACAGACGAAGCCAGCCGCGACGGACCTCCCGGACATGCTCCCGCATGACGGAGAGGTCGGTGGCCGCGACGATGACAGCGAGGCAATGGTGACCGTGAGTTGCTCGAGCTCGAATTCGAGAAGAAGAGGAGGAGGCCGATGGGGGATCCCGGGGCTATGAGTGAGATGGGGATTAGGGTTTCGGTGGGCGACTTTATAGGGCGAGGGAGGCGACGTGGTGGCCATCCGGCCATTGCCCCGTGGGATGGCTGCCACGCCATGGCACCTGCCTCCCCTGTACGTGGTGGTGGGGGGAAAGGCTGGGAGTGGGCTGGGCCATGTGCACACTAGTGCCCACTTAAGTAGTACTAGTTTAGGTAGTTTCTCTTTCTCTTTTTACATTTTCTTTTATGTTTTCATCTTCAGTATCAGCTTTGCATTTTATTTTATTACCAAATGACTTTGTTCACATTGAAACTTGGCACATAATTACTAGGTAATATTTTGCATTAGCTCACAAAGTTTGAGGCCACTTTGAATTATTTTGAATTTAGTGTTGAGTGTAACCGGAACAAAAAGGTGATGTTGGTCCATAACAATTGTTGCTAGGGACTAATTTGTAAGTCAAATAGTGTTGGTGTCAACATGATAATTAATCAGGGGAATTTATACTAAAATTCGAACATTTTAGTATTATAGTTTGAAGAAATTATAATTTGACCTGTCTTTGGAATTTAAACTTGACCCTGGCTTTCATCAAGTGGCAAAATGGCTTAGTAAAACATCATAACCTGGCACATTAGGGTGAGGTTACTATAGCATGATTATCGGGGTCTTACAATGTCCGAGAGCACTATTGATGATGATTTTGTTATGCCTATTGCTTACTGTGATGATTATGATTGGGAAGATAATGATACTTCTTATAATCTTGGAAATATTTTTGGCACCAACTTGGGAAATTATGATGATAGCAACTGTTATACCGTTGGTGCTATTCATACTATTAATGATGAGAGTGATAATGCTTATGATATGCCAAGCCACAAGCTTTGGGATGCTATGTTTGAGAATTTATTTGCTGCAATTAATGTTTGTCCCAATCTTGGGGAGTCTATGCTTAATGAAGATGATCTTTTTAGTCCCCTTACTTTGAATGATCAAATTTGCTATGATGATTGCATGCCTCCTACTTATGATGATTATTATGATTATACTTATGTTATAAAAAGTAATGATAATTATTGTCATAATTTTGAATATCCTCTTACTGAACATTACTCTCTTAATATGGGAACAATTTATAGTATTCGAGTTTCCTATGATACTCCCACCATTGTGAATGAGAAGAAATTTTCTTATGTGGAGAGTAATAAAATTTCTATGCTTGTGGATCATGAAAAGAATGTTTTATGTGATAGTTATATTGATGAATTTACTCATGATACTACTGAAAATTATTATGAGAGAGGAACTTATGATTCATGATGCTCTCTTTATGTTTCAATTCTTATCTTTTATGTGAGCATCATTGAATCATCATGCCTAGTTAAAGGCATTAAAGAAAAGCGCTTGTTGGGAGACAACCCAACACTTTTACCTACTGTTTTTGTGTGTTCACATGATTAGGCTACTATAGTAATCATGTTTAATTGCTTTTGTTTCAATAAAGTGCCAAGTAAGACCATTGGGATGGTCTATGGTGATAGTTGATTTGATCTTGCTGAAAAACAGAAACTTTTGCGCTCAGGAAAATAATTTTCATTTTTAACAGAAGAGTGATAAAATACTGATTCTTTTTCAGAATATTAATAGACAAATTTCCCTGGTCTTCCTAATGTTTTAGAATTTTTGGAGTGCCGGAAATATGGTTGGGTTACAGATTACTACAGACTGTTCTGTTTTTGACAGATTCTGTATTCAATGCATAGTTTGCTTGCTTTCTAGTTTCTATGGCTTATACTGCTGAATATAAATTGTGGAAATGATATTCTACAGTAGACATTGTGTGTACAAAATTATGAATCTTGTCTTTGACAGTACCAAAGTGAAATAGTTTGCTCTTTACCATACTAACCTATCTCACAAAGTTCCATTAAGTTTTGTGTGATTGAAGCTTTCAAGTTTTGGGTGAGATGTCAATAAGAAGAGAATAAGGAGTGACAAGACCTTGAGCTTGGGGATTCCCAAGGCACCCCAAGGTAATATTCAAGGAAGATCCAGGCAACTAAGCTTGGGGATGCCCCGGAAGGCATCCCCTCTTTCGTCTTCAACATTATCGGTAACCTCACTTGGAGCTATGTTTTCATTCGTCACATGATATGAGTTTGGCTTGGAGCGTCATTTTATTTTGTTAGGATTTGCTTGATGTTATTTATAATAATTTTTTGCATCCTTAATTTCAATAAAAATGTCAAGGATAGCCTTTACCATGCTTATTTTGCAAGTCTACATGTTGTTGTTTCAAAACAGAAAGTTTATCGATGTTGCAAAAATTCCCTAGAAAAGTCATAATGTGATAAAATGTTGATTTTTTTTGAAAAATAAGCTCTGATAAATTTTATAGAGTGTGGTAAATTTTCATAACTTTTTTAGTTATGGAAGTATTGATACTCTTGCATTCTTTACAAACTGTACCGTTTTGGCAGATTGTTGTTATGTTTGCATTGTTTGCATATGATTGCTTGTTTAATGATTCTATTTGAGGATAGGAGTATTAAATATGAAGAGGCATTTAGTATGCAATGTTGAATATATATTTTTGTGATTTGCTACAGTAGAGAATGATAAGGTTTTTGCATTGGTTTATACTAACTTATCTCACGAGTTCTTGTTGAGTTTTGTGTGGATGAAGTTTTTGAGATTTAGGGAAACCATGATATGAGAGGAATTAAGGAGACACAAAAGATCAAGCTTGGGGTTGCCCAAGGCATCCCAAGATAATATTCCAAGAAGTCTCAAGCATCTAAGCTTGGGGATGCCCTGGTAGGCATCCCACCTTTCTTCATCAACAATTATCGGTTAGTATCGGTTGATCCTAAGTTTTTGCTTCTTCACATGATGTGTGCTATTCTTGAAATGTCATTTTATTTTCATTTTCCTTTCTGTTTTAATAAAATATTTAGATCTGAAAGTTTTAAATAAGAGAGAGTCCTCACATAGCTATCTATTTACTTAACTACTCGCATGATCTTCACTTATATCTTTCTGGAGTAGTTTGTCATTTACTCTCGTGCTTTATGTTGGGTAACATAGTAATTTCAAAAAAATTCCTATGCACACGCAAGATCATGGTGATGCATAGCAACGAGAGGGGAGAGTGTAGTCTACGTACCCTTGTAGACCAACAGCGGAAGCGTTATGACAACGCGGTTGATGTAGTCGTACGTCTTCACGGCCCGACCGATCAAGCACCGAAACTACGACACCTCCAAGTTCTAGCACACGTTCAGCTCGATGACGATCCCCGGACTCTGATCCAGCAAAGTGTCGGGGAAGAGTTTCGTCAGCACGACGGCGTGGTGACGATCTTGATGTTCTACCGTTGCAGGGCTTCGCCTAAGCACCGCTACAATATTATCGAGGAGTATGGTGGAAGGGGGCACCGCACACGGCTAAGAAAACGATCACGAGGATCAACTTGTGTGTCTATGGGGTGCCCCCTGCCCCTGTATATAAAGGAGTGGAGGAGGGGAGGGCCGGCCCTCTCTATGGCGCGCCCTAGGGGAGTCCTACTCCCACCGGGAGTAGGATTCCCCTTTTCCTAGTCCAACTAGGAGTCCTTCCATGTAGTAGGAGTAGGAGACAAGGAAGGGGAAGAGGGAAGAGAAGGAAGGAGGGGGCGCAGCCCCTCCCCCTAGTCCAATTCGGACTAGGCCTTGGGGGGCGCGCGGCCTGCCTCTCCCTCTCCCCTAAAGCCCAATAAGGCCCACATAATTCTTCCCCCGTATTCCCGTAACTCCTTGGTACTCCGAAAAATACCCGAACCACTAGGAACCTTTCCGATGTCCGAATATAGCCGTCCAATATATCGATCTTTACGTCTCGACCATTTCAAGACTCCTCGTCATGTCCCCGGTCTCATCCGGGACTCCGAACTCCTTCGGTACATCAAAACTCATAAACTCATAATATAACTGTCATCGAAACCTTAAGCGTGCGGACCCTACGGGTTCAAGAATAATGTAGACATGACCGAGACACGTCTCCGGTCATTAACCAATAGCGGAACCTGGATGCTCATATTGGCTCCCACATATTCTACGAAGATCTTTATCGGTCAGACCGCATAACAACATACGTTGTTCCCTTTGTCATCGGTATGTTACTTGCCCGAGATTCAATCGTCGGTATCTCAATACCTAGTTCAATCTCGTTACCGGCAAGTCTCTTTACTCGTTTCGTAATACATCATCTCGCAACTAACTCATTAGTTTCAATGCTTGCAAGGCTTATGTGATGTGCATTACCGAGAGGGCCCAGAGATACCTCTCCGACAATCGGAGTGACAAATCCTAATCTCGAAATACGCCAACCCAACATGTACCTTTGGAGACACCTGTAGAGCTCCTTTATAATCACGCAGTTACATTGTGACTTTTGGTAGCACACAAAGTGTTCCTCCGGCAAACGGGAGTTGCATAATCTCATAGTCATAGGAACATGTATAAGTCATGAAGAAAGAAATAGCAACATACTAAACGATCGAGTGTTAAGCTAACGGAATGGGTCAAGTCAATCACATCATTCTCCTAATGATGTGATCCTGTTAATCAAATGACAACACATGTCTATGGTTAGGAAACATAACCATCTTTGATTAACGAGCTAGTCAAGTAGAGGCATAATAGTGACGTTTAGTTTGTCTATGTATTCACACAAGTATTATGTTTCCAGTTAATACAATTCTAGCATGAATAATAAACATTTATCATGATATAAGGAAATAAATAATAACTTTATTATTGCCTCTAGGGCATATTTCCTTCAGTCTCCCACTTGCACTAGAGTCAATAATCTAGTTCACATCGCCATCTGATCTAACATCAATAGTTCACATCTTTATGTGGTTAACACCCATAGTTCACATCGATATGTGACCAACACCCAAAGGGTTTACTAGAGTCAGTAATCTAGTTCACATCGCTATGTGATTAACACCCAAAGAGTACTAAGGTGTGATCATGTTATGCTTGTGAGAGAAGTTTAGTCAACGGGTCTGTCACATACAGATCCGTAAGTATTTTGCGAATTCTATGTCTACAATGCTCTGCACGGAGCTACTCTAGCTAATTGCTCCCACTTTTAATATGTATCTAGATCGAGACTTAGAGTCATCCAGATCTGTGTCAAAACTTGCATCGACGTAACTTTTTACGACGAACCTTTTGTCACCTCCATAATTGAGAAATATTTCCTTATTCCACTAAGGATAATTTTGACCGTTGTCCAGTGGTCTACTCTTAGATCACTATTGTACTCCCTTGCTTAACAAAGTGTAGGGTATACAATAGATCTGGTACACAGCATGGCATACTTTATAGAACCTATGGTTGAGGCATAGGGAATGACTTTCATTCTCTTTCTATCTTCTGTCGTGGTCGGGTTTTGAGTCTTACTCAATTTCACACCTTGTAACACAGCCAAGAACTCTTTCTTTGACTGTTCCATTTTTGAACTACTTCAAAATATTGTCAAGGTATGTACTCATTGAAAAAACTTATCAAGCGTCTTGATCTATTTCTATGGATCTTGATGCTTAATATGTAAGCAGCTTCACTGAGGTCTTTCTTTGAAAAACTTCTTTCAAAACACTCATTTATGCTTTGCAGAATAATTCTACATTATTTCCGATCAACAATATGTCATTCACATATACTTATCAGAAATGCTGTAGTGATCCCACTCACTTTCTTGTAAATACAGGCTTCACCGCAAGTCTGTATAAAACTATATGCTTTGATCATCTCATCAAAGCGCATATTCCAGCTCCGAGATACTTGCACCAGTCCATAGATGGATCGCTGGAGCTTGCACATTTTGTTAGCACCTTTAGGATTTACAAAACCTTCTGGTTGTATCATATACAACTCTTCTTTAATAAATCCATTAAGGAATGCAGTTTTTGTTTATCCATTTGCCAGATTTCATAAAATGCGGCAATTGCTAACATGATTCGGACAGACTTAAGCATAGATACGAGTGAGAAACTCTCATCGTAGTCAACACCTTGAACTTGTCGAAAACCTTTTGCGACAATTCTAGCTTTGTAGATAGTAACACTACTATCAGCGTCCGTCTTCCTCTTGAAGATCCATTTATTTTCTATGGCTTGCCGATCATCGGGCAAATCCATCAAAGTCCATACTTTGTTCTCATACATGGATCATATCTCAGATTTCATGGCCTCAAACCATTTCGCGGAATCTGGGCTCATCATCGCTTCCTCATAGTTCGTAGGTTCGTCATGGTCAAGTAACATGACCTCCAGAACAGGATTACCATACCACTCTGGTGCGGATCTCACTCTGGTTTTCCTACGAGGTTCGGTAGTAACTTGTTCTGAAGTTTCATGATCATTATCATTAGCTTCCTCACTAATTGGTGTAGGTGTCACAGAAACCGGTTTCTGCGATGTACTACTTTTCAATAAGGGAGCAGGTACAGTTACCTCATCAAGTTCTACTTTCCTCCCACTCACTTCTTTCAAGAGAAACTCCTTCTCTAGAAAGGATCCATTCTCAGCAATGAATAACTTGCCTCCGGATCTGTGATAGAAGGTGTACCCAACAGTCTCCTTTGGGTATCCTATGAAGACATATTTCTCCGATTTGGGTTTGAGCTTATCAGGATGAAACTTTTTCATATAAGCATCACAACCCCAAACTTTAAGAAACGACAACTTTGGTTTCTTGCCAAGCCATAGTTCAGATTGTGTCGTCTCAACCGACTTAGATGGTGACTTAGATGGTGCCCTTTTAAACGTGAATGCAGCTATCTTTAATGCATAACCCCAAAACGATGTTGGTAAATCTGTAAGAAACATCATAGATTGCACTATATCCAATAAAGTACAGTTATGATGTTCGAACACACCATTATGTTGTGGGGTTCCAGGTGGCGTGAGTAGTGAAACTATTTCACATTGTTTTTAACTGAAGGCCAAACTTGTAACTCAAATACTTTACTTCTGCGATCATATCGTAGAAACTTTTATTTTTGTTATGACGATTCTCCACTTCACTCTGAAATTCTTTGAACTTTTCAAATGTTTCAGACTTGTGTTTCGTCAAGTAGATATACTCATATCTGCTCAAATCATCTGTGAAGATCAGAAAATAATGATACTTGTCGCGAGCCTCAATATTCATCAGACCACATACATCTATATGTATGATTTCCAACAAATCTGTTGCTCTCTCCATAGTACCGGAGAACGGTGTTTTTAGTCAACTTGCCCATAAGACATGGTTCGCAAGCACCAATTGATTCATAATCAAGTTATTCCAAAATCCCATCAGAATGGAGTTTCTTCATGCGCTTTACACCAATATGACCTAAACGGCAGTGCCACAAATACGTTGCACTATCATTATGAACTTTGCATCTTTTGGTTTCAATATTATGAATATGTGTATCACTACGGTCGAGATCCAATGAACCATTTTCATTGGGTGTGTAACCATATAAGGTTTTATTCATGTAAACAGAACAACAATTTATTCTCTTACTTAAATGAATAACCGTATTACAATAAACATGATCAAATCATATTCATGCTCAACGCAAACACCAAATAACACTTATTTAGGTTCAACACTAATCCCGAAAGTATAGGGAGTGTGCGATGATGATCATATCAATCTTGGAACCACTTCCAACACACATCGTCACTTCACCCTTAACTAGTCTCTGTTTATTCTGCAACTCCTATTTTGAGTTACTAATCTTAGCAACTGAACTAGTATCAAATACTGAGGGGTTGCTATAAACACTAGTAAAGTACACATCAATAACATGTATATCAATATACTTATGTTCACTTTGCCATCCTTCTTATCCGCCAATCACTTGGGGTAGTTCCACTTCCAGTGACCAGTCCCTTTGCAGTAGAAGTACTTAGTCTCGGGCTTAGGACCAGACTTGGGCTTCTTCACTTGAGCAGCAACTTGCTTGCTGTTCTTCTTGAAGTTCCCCTTTTTTCCCTTTGCCCTTTTCTTGAAACTAGTGATCTTGTCAACCATCAACACTTGATGCTCTTTCTTGATTTCTACCTTCATCGATTTCATCATCATGAAAAGCTCGGGAGTCGTTTTCGTCATCCCTTGCATACTATAGTTCATCACGAAGTTCTACTAACTTGGTGATGGTGACTAGAGAATTCTGTCAATCACTATCTTATCTGGAAGATTAACTCCCACTTGATTCAAGCGGTTGTAGTACCCAGACAATCTGAGCACATGCTCACTAGTTGAGCGATTCTCCTCCATCTTTTAGCTATAGAACTTGTTGGAGACTTCATATCTCTCAACTCGGGTATTTGCTTGAAATATTAACTTCAACTCCTGGAACATCTCATATGGTCCATGACGTTCAAAACGTCTTTGAAGTCCCGATTCTAAGCCGTTAAGCATGGTGCACTAAATTATCAAGTAGTCATCATATTGAGCTAGCCAAATGTTCATAACGTCTGCATTTGCTCCTGCATTAGGTCTGTTACCTAGCGGTGCATCAAGGACATAATTCTTCTATGCAGCAATGAGGATAAACCTCAGATCACGGATCCAATCCGCATCTTTGCTACTAACATCTTTCAACTTAGTTTTCTCTAGGAACATATATAAAACATAGGGAAGCAACAACGCGAGCTATTGATCTACAACATAGATATGCTAATACTACCAGGACTAAGTTCATGATAAATTAAAGTTCAATTAATCATATTACTTAAGAACTCCCACTTAGAAAGACATCCCTCTAATCTTCTAAGTGATTACGTGATCCAAATCAACTAAACCATAACCGATCATCACGTGAAATGGAGTAGTTTTCAATGGTGAACATCGCTATGTTGATCATATCTACTATATGATTCACGCTCGACCTTTCAGTCTCAGTGTTCCGAGGCCATATCTGCATATGCTAGGCTCGTCAAGTTTAACCTGAGTATTCTGCGTGTGCAAAACTGGTTTGCACCCGTTGTAGATGGACGTAGAGCTTATCACACCCGATCATCACGTGGTGTCTGGGCACGACGAACTTTGGCAACGGTGCATACTCAGGGAGAACACTTTTATCTTGAAATTTAGTGAGAGATCATCTTATAATGCTACCGTCAATCAAAGCAAGATAAGATGCATAAAATATAAACATCACATGCAATCAATATAAGTGATATGATATGGCCATCATCATCTTGTGCTTGTGATCTCCATCTCCGAAGCATCGTCATGATCACCATCGTCACCGGCGTGACACCTTGATCACCATCGTAGCATCGTTGTCGTCTCGCCAATCTTATGCTTCCACGACTATCGCTACCGCTTAGTGATAAAGTAAAGCATTACAGCGCGATTGCATTGCATACAATAAAGTGACAACCATATGGCTCCTGCCAGTTGCCGATAACTTAGTTACAAAACATGATCATCTCATACAATAAAATTTAGCATCATGCCTTGACCATATCACATCACAACATGCCCTGCAAAAACAAGTTAGACGTCCTCTACTTTGTTGTTGCAAGTTTTACGTGGCTGCTACGGGCTTAAGCAAGAACCAATCTTACCTACGCATCAAAACCACAACGATAGTTTGTCAAGTTGGTGTTGTTTTAACCTTCGCAAGGACCGGGCGTAGCCACACTCGGTTCAACTAAAGTTGGAGAAACTGACACCCGCCAGCCACCTGTGTGCAAAGCACGTCGGTAGAACCAGTCTCGCGTAAGCGTACGCGTAATGTCGGTCCGGGCCGCTTCATCCCACAATACCGTCGAACCAAATTATGACATGCTGGTAAGCAGTATGACTTATATCGCCCACAACTCACTTGTGTTCTACTCGTGCACAACATCAACACATAAAACCTTAGGCTCGGATGCCACTGTTGGGTAACGTAGTAATTTCAAAAAAATTCCTACGCACACGCAAGATCATGGTGATGCATAGCAACGAGAGGGGAGAGTCTAGTCTACGTACCCTTGTAGACCGACAACGGAAGCGTTATGACAACGCGGTTGATGTAGTCGTACGTCTTCACGGTCCGACCGATCAAGCACCGAAACTACGGCACCTCCGAGTTCTAGCACACGTTCAGCTCGATGACGATCCCGGGACTCCGAACCAGCAAAGTGTCGGGGAAGAGTTCTGTCAGCATGACGGCGTGGTGGCGATCTTGATGTTCTATCGTTGCAGGGCTTCGCCTAAGCACCGCTATAATATTATCGAGGAGTATGGTGGAAGGGGGCACCGCACACGGCTAAGAAAACGATCACGAGGATCAACTTGT
Organism: Triticum urartu; assembly: GCF_003073215.2. Classification (NCBI taxonomy): domain Eukaryota; kingdom Viridiplantae; phylum Streptophyta; class Magnoliopsida; order Poales; family Poaceae; genus Triticum; species Triticum urartu. The sequence continues at coordinate 113,102,187 of NC_053025.1, forward strand.
GTGTCTATGGGGTGCCCCCTGCCCCTGTATATAAAGGAGTGGAGGAGGGGAGGGCCGGCCCTCTCTATGGCACGCCCTAGGGGAGTCCTACTCCCACCGGGAGTAGGATTCCCCTTTTCCTAGTCCAACTAGGAGTCCTTCCATGTAGTAGGAGTAGGAGACAAGCAAGGGGAAGAGGGAAGAGAAGGAAGGAGGGGGCGCAGCCCCTCCCCTTAGTCCAATTCGGACTAGGCCTTGGGGGGCGCGCGGCCTGCTTCTCCCTCTCCCCTAAAGCCCAATAAGGCCCATATACTTCTTCCCCCGTATTCCCGTAACTCCCCGGTGCTCCGAAAAATACCCGAACCACTCGGAACCTTTCCGATGTCCGAATATAGTCGTCCAATATATCGATCTTTACGTCTCGACCATTTCAAGACTCCTCGTCATGTCCCCGATCTCATCCGGGACTCCGAACTCCTTCGGTACATCAAAACTCATAAACTCATAATATAACTGTCATGGAAACCTTAAGCGTGCGGACCCTACGGGTTCGAGAATAATGTAGACATAACCGAGACACGTCTCCGGTCAATAACCAATAGCGGAACCTGGATGCTCATATTGGCTCTCACATATTCTACGAAGATCTTTATCGGTGAGACCGCATAACAACATACGTTGTTCCCTTTGTCATCGGTATGTTACTTGCCCGAGATTCGATCGCCGGTATCTCAATACCTAGTTCGATCTCGTTACCGGCAAGTCTCTTTACTCGTTTCGTAATACATCATCTCGCAACTAACTCATTAGTTGCAATGCTTATATGATGTGCATTACTGAGAGGGCCCAGAGATACCTCTCCGACAATCGGAGTGACAAATCCTAATCTCAAAATACGCCAACCCAACATGTACCTTTGGAGACACCTATGGAGCTCCTTTATAATCACCCAGTTATGTTGTGATGTTTGGTAGCACACAAAGTGTTCCTCCGGCAAACGGGAGTTGCATAATCTCATAGTCATAGGAACATGTATAAGTCATGAAGAAAGCAATAGCAACATACTAAACGATCGAGTGTTAAGCTAACGGAATGGGTCAAGTCAGTCACATCATTCTCCTAATGATGTGATCCTGTTAATCAAATGACAACACATGTCTATGGTTAGGAAACATAACCATCTTTGATTAACGAGCTAGTCAAGTAGAGGCATACTAGTGACGTTTAGTTTGTCTATGTATTCACACAAGTATTATGTTTCCGGTTAATACAATTCTAGCATGAATAATAAACATTTATCATGATATAAGGAAATAAATAATAACTTTATTATTGCCTCTAGGGCATATTTCCTTCACTTTACTTATATCCTATGAGTAAATTGTTGAATAAATATAATGTCATGAAGTTGCAATCATATCATTGTAACATCCCAAATTTTCAATTTGGAATGTTATACATAGATCATTCTTGCATATCATATTTTATTGCATTTCATTTCGCGATCCTCAAAAATCCTAAGTAACTCAAGGACCCTCGGAGAGAGTTGGGGATTTCCCGGTTTTCATATTTGTTTTTTATCAAATATTGAAACGAGGATTTTTGGTTTTAATTATTTTTCTCTCGGAAAATATTTCATATTAAAATATATGAGAGGATATAATATGACTTCTCCAAAATAATTGAAATATTGGAGGAAAAATATTAAAATCAAATATTTGATTTTATTCGGATTTTATTGCAATTTTATTTGCATTAGATAAATTGCATGATTTCAAAATTGCATTTTAGGGCCAAGAAAGTGTTCATCTCGTTCTAAATATTTTATTTAGACGGTGAAAATTTGTTTTGGCATTTTTAGATTTTTATTTTATTTTCTAGGATTTTTTTTTGTTCGACAGAATTGTTTTAAAAAAAAACTTCCAGCGCCGACTGGGCCGAAACCCAGCCGGGCCGGCCCGTCTCCCCGCGTCGTCGTCTCACCCAAGACGCACCGCCGCCTCCACCGAATCGGATAAGAGTCCGAGCTGGACTCCTCTTCCGCCGCCGCCTTGCCCCCTCCTCCAAGCCACCCCTCCCCCCTTTAATATGCCGTCCCAAGCCCCCCGCCACCACCACCAACCCAGCCGCCGCCGCAGCCTGCCTCCCGAGCTGCGCCGCCGCCTCCCGCGCCTCGCCGCCGCAGCACCGCTGCCGCCCCGCAAGCCCGCCGCACCGCCGCCGAAGCCCCAGCCCGCCGGAGCCCCTCGCCTCGCCGGATCCGACGAGGTAGCCGCCGCCGTCGGTTTCCTCTAGAAAACCGATTCAGTTTTTTTGAGAAAAACCCTAGTTTGTTTTTTTAGATCAGTTCGCCGGTTTTCCCGGTTCTTCTATTTAGCGGACGTTCATCCGTACGTTCATTTTAATGAACGGTTTTCGCTCGATAGTTACAGACAACGAACATTCGTTCGTTAGCCTGTTCGTCTGTTTTCTTTTTATCAGATTTTTCCGCGATTATTTTCAATCGCGATTTCTGATCCGATTTCCGTTTCAGTTTATCTTTTCGCTCGTTTATCGGAATCAGGCGATTCAAGCGCCTAGATCTTCGTCTCGAGACCCTCTTTCCGTTTAATCAACTTAAAAAAAGATTTTGCTACTGTAAAATTTGACCTTAGTCCAGATTAGTAAATGGATCTTGTTTCTTTTGCCGTTTGAGTTTCGTTGCTCCGTTCGATTTGATTCTTTTTGCAAACCGGAGTTCTTAAGTTGAACTTTATGGTCAATTCTTCTTATTTGAGTTTTGCCTGTGCATCTTTGTTTTATTGCTTATGTATGCTATTGTTTGTTTGCGATAGAATTCCCGAAGTGCGAAGCGTGCTACATCGAATCCCTAGGTTTCGTGGATCGCTAGCAAGGCAAGTAACACATTGATCATATTGTTTCCATACCCAATTTTTATGCATTAGTTTCAATCCTCAAACATTGCATGATTAGGATGCCATTAACATGTGGGTTGGGAAGTAGATGATGAGGTAGAACCTATTGCCCTGTTATACTCAAACCCTTGGGAGTTACTTCTACGCGTTTCTTATATTGCTATGTTATGCTTGTAGACGTGGTTTGGGTGAGTGAAATCCATGACAGATGTGAGATTGTTAATTAATGGTTCAACTTAAGGTGGCAACTTGAATACACATCTGGGTGGATTGAGGCACCTGGAGAACATAGTGTTGCCTGTATTTTTGGAAATCCCGGGGTACCATGTGATCTTCCTATGGACCGCCACCCAGGCTCAAAGGGAACTGAGATGATTGATGCTAGAAACTTTCGTGTGCAGCCACAAGCTATTATGGGCTCTAGCATAGTTGAGTAAGTTACGTGAAGCTCTCGAAGAGGTAGATTAGCAGGTAGTGGGTTGTAGGTTTGGTATGGTCTGCCCGGAGTAGAGAGTTAATGTTTCTGAAAGACTGTGTCTCAGTCATCCGTTTCTCAAACACCGCGTAGTGCGAGAAATTCAACGAAGGCGATCGAGTCTTGTGGGGAAAAGTGCGCAAACCTCTGCAGAGTGTACAATCTAATCATGGTTAGCCGTGTCCCCCGTTATGGACAATTTTGAGTATCTAGTACTTGGAGTATCTTAAGTATCTCATCTCTCTTTAAATTAATATTGTTGGGTTGATAATTACTTTAATTGGGATTGAGTTGGAGGAACCTTATCAATGATGTTTCAACTACCATGATAGTTAAATTAAAATCTATTCCTTTGTTGTAGGAAAAAATTGGCTTTTCGCAAAAACTATAACCATAAAGCTTTCCACCAGCCAAATATGCATGTAGTGATAGCATTATTCTGTTCTTGCTCTACTGTGTTATATTGCCAGCATATTCCATGTGCTGACCCGTTTTCAGGCTGCAACGTATTATGTTGCAGACTTTTCAGACGAGGAGTAAGGTTCGTTAGGTCGTTGCCGTGTAGCTCAGCTATGCCGTTGGAGTTGATGGACTCACTTTATCTTCCAAGCCTTCCGCTGTTATGTTATTAGATGGCCTTAAGCCATATTTATTGTAATAAGTTCTCTTTTGAGACATTCAATGTAATAAGTGTGTGATTGCTACTCTGTTATAAATCCTCGAGTACTGTGTGTGTCAGCATTACCGATCCAGGGATGACATTGAAGCACAGAGACTTGGCCGTTTGAGCTCGGGTCGCTACAAGATGGTATCAGAGCACACGCTGAGTGTAGGACACGACCACTAAGCTAAAGCCCTAGATCACTATTCTCTTCTCATTTCTGACTCCTCTCCATTTTCCACTCTTTAGGATGGCGGACGCGAGGAACAAGTTTGCACAACTGGATGAAGACACACCTTTTGGACGACAGTTGAAGGAAGTCACTAGGTACGTGAACATAGGAATACCAAGCTTCACTGGGACTTACAACGCCACTTTACCAGAAGAGGAGCGATGGATGATTCAAGTTCAAGTTCCAGGAAGGACATTCACGCCAGTCACTAAGCCCATAGAGTTTTCCTTTGATGCACCAACCTGGAGTCTAGGAAAGAGTATGGAAGCTCACATCACCATGGGACGCATTGGAGAAGTTTACCAAAAGGAGCTTAAGGATACTATCTACCAGATTTGTGGGCGTCGAGATGAGCAATGTGAGATGATCAGCACCAGGAAAGATAGATCAATTGCAGCTTTGATCCAGGAGTTAAACCAACACATTCATCGCCAGGAGAACCAAATGTGCGCAGGCATGATAGATTTGAAGAAGGCAAAGACAAGGATCATTGAGCTGGAGAAGAACTTAAGTCTACACGTGATGGATACGAGGAGGAAATTGTGACACTATTGGAGAAGAATGACGACTTGATTAAGAAGATCGGATTATTCATGGGAGACCCCGCACCAGGAGAAGAAGACGAAGAACCCAAGGAGATTCGTCCGGAGGACTACATCATCATTGACGACACCGACTCTGACCCCATTGATGATGACTTTGAAGACGAAGCTGGAGCAGACATCATGGAGTCTTCCACCAATCAAAATTTCTAGATGACCACCAAATAGTTAGTAGTATTCCCCCATGTATTTAGTAGTAGTTGAGGACTTTTGCGATAGTTCTAGACCGTTGTATGCCCTTGCTTGATTGATTGAGTGAAATGTTTGTGTTTGTCTCATGTGCATATGGGTAGTGCTTTCTCATTAGACCCCTTTTCTCTATTCTGATCTCTTCCCTCTAAGCCCGCCAGATGCCTCCGAGACGTGACCCCGGATTTACCTCCCCACCGGAGCTCACTCAGTTGATCCAGCAGCAGAATACCCTGATGCAGTTGTTAGTCCAGAACCAAGGCAACAACCACAACAACAACAATCCACCGCCACTACCAGTTGATAACTTAGCCCGTTTTCTGAGGTTGCAACCACCGGTGTTTTCCAGTAGCACTGAGCCCATATTAGCAGATGATTGGCTCCGCAGGATTGGAAGGGAGTTAACCACTGCAGGATGTACCGATGCTGAGAAGGTGCGTTTTGCCGCAGATCAGTTGGATGGACCAGCAGCCTCATGGTGGGAGAATTACACTGTCACCTACCCTATAGCCACGGTGACATGGGATCAGTTTTAGCAAGCTTTCCGTACAGCCCATGTCTCAACTGGAGCTATCAGTATGAAGAAGCGTGAGTTTCGCAACTTACGCCAGGGGAACCATACTGTAACTCAGTACTTGGATGAGTTTAGCAAGTTATCTTGCTATGCCCCTGATGACTGATACGTCTCCAACGTATCTATAATTTTTGATTGCTCCATGCTATATTATCTACTGTTTTGGGCAATATTGGGCTTTATTATACACTTTTATATCATTTTTGGGACTAACCTATTAACCCAGAGCCTAGTGCCAGTTTCTGTTTTTACCCTGTTTTAGGGTTTCGAAGAAAAGGAAAAATCAAACGGAGTCCAATTGACCTGAAACTTCACGGAATTCATTTTTGGAAGGAAAGAAGCCCAGAAGACTTGGAGTGCACGTCGGGGGATCTACGAGGAGGTCACGAGGTAGGGGGGCGCGCCCACCCCCCCGGGCGCGCCCTCCACCCTCATGAGCCCCTCGTGGCCCCCTGACGTACTTCTTCTGCCTATATATCTCCATATACCCTAAAAACATCCGTGAGCACAATAGATCGGGAGTTCCGCCGCCAGAAGCCTCCGTAGCCACCAAAAACCAATCTAGACCCGTTCTGGCACCCTGCCGGAGGGGGCAATCCTTCTCCAGTGGCCATCTTCATCATCCCGGTGCTCTCCATGACGAGGAGGGAGTAGTTCTCCCTCGGGGCCGAGGGTATATACCAGTAGCTATGTGTTTGATCTCTCTCTCTCTCGTGTTCTTGATTTGGCACGATCTTGATGTATCGCGAGCTTTGCTATTATAGTTGGATCCTATGTTTCTCCTACCCCTCTTCTCTCTTGTAATGAATTGAGTTTCCCCTTTGAAGTAATCTTATCAGATTGAGTCTTTAAAGATTTGAGAACACTTGATGTATGTCTTGTCGTGCGTATCTGTGGTGACAATGGGATACCACGTGATTCACTTGATGTATGTTTTGGTGACCAACTTGCGGGTTCCGCCCATGAACCTATGCATAGGGGTTGGCACACATTTTCGTCGTGATTCTCCGGTAGAAACTTTGGGGCACTCTTTGAGGTTCTATGTGTTGGTTGAATAGATGAATCTGAGATTGTGTGATGCATATCGTATAATCATACCCACGGATACTTGAGGTGACATTGGAGTATCTAGGTGACATTAGGGTTTTGGTTGATTTTTATCTTAAGGTGTTATTCTAGTACGAACTCTAGGGCTGTTTGTGACACTTATAGGAATAGCCCAACGGATTGATTGAAAAGAATAACTTTGAGGTGGTTTCATACCCTACCATAATCTCTTCGTTCGTTCTCCGCTATTAGTTACTTTGGAGTGACTCTTTGTTGCATGTTGAGGGATAGTTATGTGATCCAATTATGTTATTATTGTTGAGAGGACTTGCACTAGTGAAAGTATGAACCCTAGGCCTTATTTCCACGCATTGCAATACCGTTTACGCTCACTTTTATCATTAGTTACCTTCCTGTTTTTATATTTTCAGATTACAAATACCTTTATCTACTATCCATATTGCACTTGTATCACCACCTCTTCGCCGAACTAGTGCACCTATACAATTTACCATTGTATTGGGTGTGTTGGGGACACAAGAGACTCTTTGTTATTTGGTTGCAGGGTTGCTTGAGAGAGACCATCTTCATCCTACGCCTCCTACGGATTGATAAACGTTAGTTCATCCACTTGAGGGAAATTTGCAACTGTCCTACAAACCTCTGCACTTGGATGCCCAACAACGTCTACAAGAAGAAGGTTGTGTAGTAGACATCAAGCTCTTTTCTGGCGCCATGGCCAGGGAGGTGAGTGCTTGAAGGTATATCTTTAGATCTTGAAATCGAGTCTTTTAGTTTCTTGTTTTATCACAAGTTTAGTTTATAAAAGAAAACTAAAAAATGGAATTGAGTTTGTCTCATATGCTTCACCTCTTTAATATCTTTCGTGAGTACGATGGAAAGGATAATTGTGCTCAAGTGCTAGAAGAAAAATCTATAAAATGTTTGGCACTAAATATTTGAATGATGGACATGATGGCAATGTTGTTAGTATGAATTCCTTGAATATCCATGATGCTAATGATATGCAAAGCCACAAGCTTGGGGAAGCTATGTTTGATGAAGATGATATTTTTTGTCCCCCAAGTTTTGATGAGAAAATTTATTATGATGAAAGCATGCCTCCTATCTATGATGATTATTGTGATGACACGTATGCTTTAAAGAATAATAATAACAATGAACCTTGTCATCTTGATCTTAATTTTCAATCACATGATAGTTATTTTGGTGAGTTTGCTCCCACTATTATTCATGAGAAGAATTTTGCTCGTGTGGAGAGTGATAGAATTTCTATGCTTGTAGATCATGAAAAGAATGTTTTAGGTGATGCTTATATTTTTGAATTAATTCATGATGATACTGAAAATTATTATGAGGGAGGAATATATGCTTGTAGGAATTGCAATAATATCAAATTTCCTCTCTACATGCTTAAAATCTTGAAGTTATGCTTGTTTTGCTTTCCTATGCAAGTTGATTCTTGTTCCCACAAGTTGTTTGCTCACAAAATCCCTATGCATAGGAAGTGGGTTAGACTTAAATGTGCTAGTCATATTCTTCATGATGCTATCTTTATGTTTCAATTCCTATCCTTTATGTGTGCATCATTGAAATCATCATGCCTAGCTAGGGGCGTTAAACGATAGCGCTTGTTGGGAGGCAACACAATTTTATTTTTATTCCTTGATTTTTGATCCTGTTTAGTAATAAATAATTCATCTAGACTCTGTTTATATGTGGTTTTATTGTTTTAATTAGTGTTTGTGCCAAGTAGAACCTTTGGGAAGACTCGGGGAAAGTCTTGTTGATCATGCTGTAAAAAACAGAAACTTTAGCGCTCACGAGAATTGCTGCCATTTTTATTTGGAGAGTGATATTTAGTTAATTCTTTGTGGAGATGATTAATAGATAAATTCCTCAGGTACAGCAATTTATTTGAGAATTTTATGTGTTCCAGAAGTATAAGTTTGATCCAGATTACTACAGACTGTTCTGTTTTTGACAGATTCTGTTTTTCGTGTGTTGTTTGCTTATTTTGATGAATCTATGGCTAGTAATATAGTTTATAAACCATAGAGAAGTTGGAATACAGTAGGTTTAACACCAATATAAATAAATAATGAGTTCATTACAGTACCTTGAAGTGGTGGTTTATTTTCTTGTACTAATGGAGCTTACGAGTTTTCTGTTAAGTTTTGTGTTGTGAAGTTTTCAAGTTTTGGGTAAGGATTCGATGGACTATGGAATAAGGAGTGGCAAGAGCCTAAGCATGGGGATGCCCGACGCACCCCAAGGTAATACTCAAGGATAGCCAAGAGTCTAAGCTTGGGGATGCCCGGAAGGCATCCCCTCCTTCGTCTTCTTCCATCAGTAACTTTACTTGGAGCTATATTTTTATTCGCCACATGATATGTGTTTTGCTTGGAGCGTCAATTTATTTTGTTAGGATTTGCTTGCTATTATTTAGAACAATGTTTTGCATATTTTATTTCAATAAAAGTGGCAATGATAGCCTTTACTATGCCTATGTTACAAGTATACATGTTGCTGTTTGAAAACAGAAAGTTTACCGCTGTTGCAATAATTCCCTAGAAAAGTCAGAATGTGATAAAATGTTGAAACCTTTTGCATATTAAGCTATGATAAATGTACTACAGTGGGAATTTTCTTTCATAATTTTTGGATCCAGGGAAGTATGGATGTTGCAGCATTCTTTACAGACTATCCTGTTTAGGCAGATTGCTGTCATGTTTGCATTGTTTGCATATGGTTGCTTCTGTAGTGATTCTATTTGAGGATAGGACTATTAAATATGCAGAGGCATTTAGTATGCAATGTTGAATAATAATTTTACTGATTTGCTACAGTAGAGTATGATAAGGTTTTTGCAATGGTTTATACTAACTTATGGCATGAGTCCTTGTTGAGTTTTGTGTGGATGAAGTTTTTGAGATTTAGGGAGACCGTGATATGAGAGGAATTAAGGAGACACAAAATCTCAAGCTTGGGGACGCCCAAGGCATCCCAAGATAATATTTCAAGAAGTCTCAAGCATCTAAGCTTGGGGATGCCCCGGTTGGCATCCCACCTTTCTTCTTCAACAATTATTGGTTAGTTTCGGTTGATCCTATGTTTTTGCTTCTTCACATGATGTTTTCCATTCTTAGAATGTCATTTTATTTTGCTTTGCTTGCTGTTTGAATAGAATACCATATCTGAAATTATTAAATGTTAGAGAGTCTTCACATAGTTGCATAATTATTCGACTACTCATTGATCTTCACCTATATCTTTCGGAGTAGTTTGTCATTTGCTCTAGTGCTTCACTTATATCTTTTAGAGCATGGTGGTAGTTTTATTTTGAAGAAATAGATGAACTCTCATGCTTCACTTATATTATTTTGATAGTCTTAAATAGCATGGTAATTTTCATAAAATCCTAATATGCTAGGTATTCAAGAATAATAAAATTCTCTTATGAGTGTGTTGAATACTATGAGAAGTTTGATACTTGATAATTGTTTTGAGATATGGAGATGGTGATATTAGAGTCATGCTAGTTGAGTAGTTGTGAATTTGAGAGATACTTGTGTTGAAGTTTGTGATTCCCGTAGCATGCACGTATGGTGAACCGTTATGTGATGAAGTCGGAGCATGATTTATTTATTGATTGCCTTCCTTATGAGTGGCGGTCGGGGACGAGCGATGGTATTTTCCTACCAATCTATCCCCCTAGGAGCATGCGCGTAGTACTTTGTTTCGATAACTAATAGATTTTTGCAATAAGTATATGAGTTCTTTATGACTAATGTTGAGTCCATGGATTATACGCACTCTCACCCTTCCACCTTTTGCTAGCCTCTCTAATACTGCGCACCTTTCGCCGGTATCATACACCCACCATATACCTTCCTCAAAATAGCCACCATACCTACCTATTATGGAATTTCCATAGCCATTCCGAGATATATTGCCATGCAACTTTCCACCGTTCCGTTTATTATGACACGCACCATCATTGTCATACTGCTTTGCATGATCATGTAGTTGACATCGTATTTGTGGCAAAGCCACCATTCATAATTCTTTCATACATGTCACTCATGCATCATTGCACATCCCGGTACACCGCCGGAGGCATTCATATAGAGTCATATCTTGTCTTAAGTATCGAGTTGTAATTCTTGAGTTGTAAGTAAATAAAAGTGTGATGATCATCATTATTAGAGCATTGTCCCAGTGAGGAAAGGATGATGGAGACTATGATTCCCCCACAAGTCGGGATGAGACTCCGGATGAAAAATAAATAAAAAAGGCCAAAGAAGCCCAAATAAAAAAAGAAAGAAAAGAGGCCAAAGAAGCCCAAATAAAAAAGAGAAAGAAAAGAGGCCATAAAAAAGAGAAAAGGCCCAAATAAAAAATATAAAAAAATGAGAGAAAAAGAGAGAAGGGACAATGCTACTATCCTTTTACCACACTTGTGCTTCAAAGTAGCACCATGATCTTCATGATAGAGAGTCTCCTATGTTGTCACTTTCATATACTAGTGGGAATCTTTCATTATAGAACTTGGCTTGTATATTCCAATGATGGACTTCCTCAAAATGCCCTAGGTCTTCGTGAGCAAGCGAGTTGGATGCACACCCACTAGTTTCTTTTGTTGAGCTTTCATACATTTATAGCTCTAGTGCATCCGTTGCATGCCAATCCCTACTCACACACATTGATATCTATTGATGGGCATCTCCATAGCCCGTTGATATGCCTAGTTGATGTGAGACTATCTTCCCCCTTTTTTTATTCTCCGCAACCACCACTCTATTCCACCTATAGTGCTATATCCATGGCTGACGCTCATGTATTGCGTGAAGATTGAAAAAGTTTGAGAACATCAAAAGTATGGAACAATTGCTTGGCTTGTCATCGGGGTTGTGCATGATTTAAATATTTTGTGTGGTGAAGATAGAGCATAGCCAGACTATATGATTTTGTAGGGATAGCTTTCTTTGGCTGTGTTATTTTGAGAAGACATAATTGCTTAGTTAGTATGCTTCAAGTATTATTGTTTTTATGTAAATATTAAACTTTTGTCTTGAATCTTATGGATCTGAATATTCATGCCACAATTAAGTAGAATTACATTGAAATTATGCCAAGTAGCACTCGGCATCAAAAATTCTGTTTTTATCATTTACCTACTCGAGGACGAGCAGGAATTAAGCTTGGGGATGCTGATACGTCTCCAACGTATCTATAATTTTTGATTGCTTCATGCTATATTATCTACTGTTTTGGGCAATATTGGGCTTTATTATACACTTTTATATCATTTTTGGGACTAACCTATTAACCCAGAGCCTAGTGCCAGTTTCTGTTTTTACCCTGTTTTAGGGTTTCGAAGAAAAGGAAAATCAAACGGAGTCCAATTGACCTGAAACTTCACAGAACTCATTTTTGGAAGGAAAGAAGCCCAGAAGACTTGGAGTGCACGTAGGGGGATCTGCGAGGAGTTCACGAGGCAGGGGGCGCGCCCACCCCCCTGGGCGCGCCCTCCACCATCGTGAGCCCCTCGTGGCCCCCCTGACGTACTTCTTCCACCTATATATCTCCATATACCCTAAAAACATCCGTGAGCACAATAGATCGGGAGTTCCGCCGCTAGAAGCCTCCGTAGCCACCAAAAACCAATCTAGACCCATTCCGGCACCCTGCAGGAGGGGGCAATCCTTCTCCGGTGGCCATCTTCATCATCCCGGTGCTCTCCATGATGAGGAGGGAGTAGTTCTCCCTCGGGGCTGAGGGTATATACCAGTAGCTATGTGTTTGATCTCTCTCTCTCTCGTGTTCTTGATTTGGCACGATCTTGATGTATCGCGAGATTTGCTATTATAGTTGGATCCTATGTTTCTCCTCCCCCTCTTCTCTCTTGTAATGAATTGAGTTTCCCCTTCGAAGTAATCTTATCGGATTGAGTCTTTAAAGATTTGAGAAAACTTGATGTATGTCTTGCCGTGCGTATCTGTGGTGACAATGGGATACCACGTGATTCACTTGATGTATGTTTTGGTGACCAACTTGCGGGTTCCGCCCATGAACCTATGCATAGGGGTTGGCACACGTTTTCGTCATGATTCTCCGGAAGAAACTTTGGGGCACTCTTTGAGGTTCTATGTGTTGGTTGAATAGATGAATCTGAGATTGTGTGATGCATATCGTATAATCATACCCACGGATACTTGAGGTGACATTGGAGTATCTAGGTGACATTAGGGTTTTGGTTGATTCATATCTTAATGTGTTATTCTAGTACGAACTCTAGGGCTGTTTGTGACACTTATAGGAATAGCCCAACGGATTGATTGAAAAGAATAACTTTGAGGTGGTTTCGTACCCTACCATAATCTCTTCGTTCGTTCTCCGCTATTAGTTACTTTGGAGTGACTCTTTGTTGCATGGTGAGGGATAGTTATGTGATCCAATTATGTTATTATTGTTGAGAGGACTTGCACTAGTGAAAGTATAAACCCTAGGCCTTATTTCCACGCATTGCAATACCGTTTACGCTCACTTTTATCATTAGTTACCTTCCTGTTTTTATATTTTCAGATTACAAATACCTTTATCTACTATCCATATTGCACTTGTGTCGGTGTACTAAAGTAGGGGTACCCTTAGTACCCCGAACTTGTGCACGGGCAGTCGCAGCGTCCCGCGGCAAGGCCTGCCAGGTCACCGCCAAGATTCCCCGTGGTCCCTCTGAAGACCACTCAAGAACAAAGTACTCAAGACAAGACCCCGGCAAGAGGAGCTTGCCGGGAAGAAGGCAAGACCCCGGCAAGAGGAGCTTGCCGGGAAGGCCATCAGAAGCGTTCCAAGGCCCCGGCAAGAGGCGCTTGCCGGGAAGGCCGTCCGAGGCATTCCAAGGAACTTGCCGCGGCGCGCTACGCGCCCCGACAAGGCCCGGTGAGCGACAAGCTCCCGGAAGCGACAAGTTGACGGCCGCGGCAAGCCCCCACTCCACGCCCGCGCTCCAGCACATCCACCCACGTGTCGCTCCGGGGCCCCTCCCGAGCGCACATGGCAGGAGGCTGTGCAGCTAGGGGCGTGCGGTGGCACGCAGGCGCTGACAAGACAACCATCGTGGCAAGACGGTGGCGTCCCTAGCGGTCCCTTTCGGTGCTGTCTAGGCGACACAGACGGGCATTTAATTCCCTTGTCCCCTGCCGTCAGGGTTAGGTATGATAACACTGTAGCAGCTAGCTGTGCCTACTACAGCACCTAGCTGTGCCTACCCACGGCACCCTTTCCATTTTTGCCCTTGGCCCCCGTTGCTCTATGTCGGTAACCCCTTGAGTATAAAAGGAGGCCCGTGTGCAACGTAGAGGGGGTCGGCCATCTCGAGAGCTCTCGCGGGGTTCAGCAATTCCACACACTCACGCTCGCTCCCAAGCTAGAAATCAATACCAATCCACAAAGCAGGAGTAGGGTTTTACGCATCCGTGCGGCTCGAACCTGGGTAAATCGCTCGCGTGCTTCGCCTCGATTTACTCCTCGCACGATCAACTGCCCGCTTGCTTCGTCTCGATCTGCTCTTTGCGCAACCTCCGCCCCCCGCCGAACCAAAAGGGACCCGGTCCGCCGGTCCCATAGGTGCCCGTGGATCAGAAACCCCGGCATCTCTGGCGCGCCAGGTAGGGGGCGTCGAAGTGGTGTGAATCAGATCCGGCGTTCTTGCGAGCTAGATCTTCATCTTCTTCATCAACATGCCACCGAAGAAAAAAGTTTCGGAGGCAGCTGCTCCGTCCGTCCGCGCCGAGCCACCCACCGTCGGAGCAAATGGATGGTGGGGCAGGCGCCGGCGGAAGAACACGCGTCGACGAGGGAACTCGCGGTGCTGCCAGGTCCCAGGGCAAGGCTGCGCTGCCCGCCGGCGGCGTAGCCGACTCCCACAACGACCGAGCGCACTCCAAGACCTCGGCGTCCATGCATGCACCGCGCCCATCTCAGGAGGCGTGGGACCGGCAGCGTCATGGTACTCACGGTACCATGCACTCGCTGGATCAAGATCGAGCTGGTGGGTCTCGGAGCGCCCAAGACCACCATGCACATCAACACACCCAGAACAGATAAGTTGCCAAAGCCTGAGCAACCAGATCTCTAATTTTTAAGCTATTCCCCGCGGATCGGCTCACTTTGTATGAGAAGCCTGTGCGCGGAGGAGCCAACTCGTAGCTGGCTGCGCCCTTGCGTTGTTTCGAGCTCGCTCAACAACATTAGGTGAGCTGCGGCTAGTTGCTACACTAACTGCCCCCTTGCATTGTTTTGAGCCTGCTCAACAACGTAAGTTAGCTGCGGCTAGTTGCTACACTAGCCGCGCCCTTACTTTGCTTCGAGCCCCGCTCAGCAACTTAAGTGAGCTGCAGCTGGCTACGACAAGGTTTCTTGCCAGTAGCGACACCGCCAGTTCCGCGCCCAGCGCTCGCGGTCCGGATGCCTGCACCGGCAAGTTCCCTAAAAACGTAGGGCAAAAACATACAAAGTTGACGCCGAAGTGGGAAGGCCCTTACCGGGTGAAACGAGTCACTGGGCCCGGCGCTGTCCGCCTTGAGACCGAAGATGGCATCCCAGTGAGCAACTCCTGGAACATCGAGCATCTTCGTAAGTTTTACCCGTAAGGCGCGGTTGTCGGAACCCGTTCTGGCAACCACCTCTCGTACAAAGTCTTGCCGCTGTTGCATGTAATCCTTTGTACGAGGCCAGGCGCAGATCCCGTGCGCAGTAAAGCTCGCGTGCTCCGCACATTTTGTCAATTTTATGCTTTCTATTTTCTGGCATATATGATCTGACATTTGTGCAGCACCAACCCCACGGTAAGCGATAACGAGCTGCAAGGCTCTATATCTTTATTTTCTCTTCTTTCTTTTCTTCCTTCTTCCAAGGAAAGAAAGGATCCCTCACCCACAAGTTTGCCGGGGGGGAAGGGAGAAGAAAAGGATATGGACCAGGCGTCGTTCAAGAATTTCGCCTTGCCGGGAAGCAAACGACAGAAAAGCTAAGTTGCCAAAGTTTGAGCAGCCAAGTTTTTTAAATTTTAAGTTATCTCCCTTGAACGACTGCACTTTGTATGGGAAACCTGTGCGTGGAGGAGCCAACTCGTAGCTGGTTGCGCCCTTGCGTTGTTTCGAGCTCGCTCAACAGCATTAGGTGAGCTGCGGCTAGTTGCTACACTAGCCGCGCCCTTGCATTGAGCCTGCTCAACAACGTAAGTTAGCTGTGGCTAGTTGCTACACTAGCCGCGCCCTTACTTTGCTTCGAGCCCTGCTCAGCAACTTAAGTGAGCTGCAGCTGGCTGCGACAAGGTTTCTTGCCGGTAGCGACACCGCCAGTTCCGCGCCCAGCGCTCGCGGTCCAGATGCCTGCACCGGCAAGTTCCCTAAAAGCGTAGGGCAAAAACATACAAAGGGAGGAGTCAAGTAAAGGGAATAACATTGCAATACCTACCCAGAAGAAAATTATATTACAAAATAGCTTGTCGCAGCTCTAATAAATGTTTTCTATGACATAGCTAGCAGCGACAAGGAAAGAAGGAAGCCGGCGGCCTAGTCGACGCGGTCGCCCTCGACCCTCTTGATCCCGCTCACCTTGTCCATAATGGGTGCGACAAGGGCCTTGAGCTCTTCCTGATCAATATCAGGCGGCAAGGATCTGAGGACGTTGTGGAGGCGGAGGCCTGGATTGCGGAAGGCAACCTTCATCAACACCTTCTGAAGGGCTCCCGCACAGATCTCGCGCGACTCGTCGGCCAGCCACTTCGGGATCTCATCCCGGAGCCGCTGGAGTGCCGTCGCCACGCCTTGGAAGAACATAGTGAGCTTGGCGCTAGGTTGGAGGTTCTCGTCGGAGGAGTACCCGAAGTCCTCCACCCCCAGCTGCGCCAGCTCCTTGTCGATGTCCCCGGCGGCGTTCACGAGGCTCTCTGTCCAGTGCTCCACCGTATCCCTAAAGGCGTTTTGGGTGGTGGCAGCACTCTCCAGTAACGCCTTGTCGGCATCGATCTCCTTCTTCAAGGCCGCCTCCTGCTCCTTGGCGCCGTCCAACCCCTTGGTCAAAGCGACCAGCTTCGACTCGAGGGCGGCGTTGGAGTCCTTGGCGGCGCTGAGCTCTTCGCCATATGCTTTGCGGTCAGCCTCCAGCTGCACCACCTTCATCTCCAGCACCTTTTTGGCGGCCTCGGCAGCGGCGGCAGCGTCCTCCGCTTGCTTGAGGGCTCCGCCCAGTTTCTCCTCGCGCGCGGCAAGCTCCTCCTCGTGAGCGTCGAGGCTGACCTTCCGCTGCGCCTGCTCGCCCACTTCCGCGGCTAGCTTCACGGTGGCAAGTCGCTGCAGCTCTTCGGCTTCGGCCTTCTCGAGGAGAAAGGCCTTCTTCGCCTCAGCGAGCTACTCCCGCTCCTCTGCCAAGGATCGGACGGCTTCCCGGTGGAAACCCGCGAGCTCGTCTGCGCGCTTCTCAATGTCTGCTCCCACCTTCACGACAAGCGCCTCGCGGGACTCCAGCTTGGCTTGTCGCGCGCGGTAGAGCGACATCAACCTGCGCAGCAGCCGCTCCTCTTCGGGCTCATTGCTACTGCTGCTCGGCGCGTCGACCAGCTTCAGACCTGCGGAGGCGAGCACTTCCCCGTCGAAGACCTCCCCCTCGACCGGCGCCCTGGAGCTTGATGCCCAGGGGAGGTTGATGAAGACGCCTTCGCCGGCTTTCAAGTAAACACCCGGCTGGGGCTCCTCGATGCTTGGCACTGCGGCTTCGGCGGACGGGTCGGCGGTCGGTGCAGCGCCTGGCGCTCCTGCGGCCTCTGGGCCGTCAGTACGATCGCCAGATCCCGCGCCAGCCGCCGCGGCGCCAGCCTCGGCGGCCTCGGCGCTGGCGGCGTCGCCACCACCGGCTGCTTCCTCAGCGGCGACCTCGATCTCCATCCGCTCCGCAGCGGATGGGTCTGATGGCCGGCAAAGGGGGAAAGAGTCAAACAAGATCCAGCCAAAAACTCAAAGAGACCAGAAGAAGAAGAACCCAAGGGAAGATTTGAAGCAAGGAGATTACCTGCGCTGGGCTCGGTGGCCATGGTCTCTGCCGCTGGGGGGATGCTGGTGCCGTCCCATGGCGGAGAGCTTCCCCTTGCCAGAGAGCCACCCCCTGCCGATGAATCTCTTGCCGGAGAATTTTCCCTGGGCAGCGTAGTTGAAGCAGATGGCATGCCGGGGGCTGTCTCCGGACGCTCCTGGTGAGGCTGCTTTGCTCCTACACAAGGCAACAAGTGGATATTAGCAAAGACAAGTACCCATGCGTGCCTCACCGCGGCAAAAAGTTCACACACTTACGCTGGGGGCTGCCATGGAGGAAAGTCGCCAGGTCCGGCAAGGTTGTCTCGGGCGCGCCACCTGTTGTCGCAGTGGGCACGTCTTCAACGATGACCACCGGGGCCTTAGCTCTCTTTGCCGCTCTCTGGGCCAGAGTCCTAAAAAGGAGCAGGCTCAGGGAAAAGCAATTGAGAAGCAAGAACAACAACAAAAACCGAAGAAATGCGAGTACAACAAGAGAAGCTTACTCTTCTTCATCCTCCTCGTCGGAGCTCAGCGCGGAGAAGTCGAAGCCCGGCGCGCTCCCAGAGCGAGGAGGCGGAGGAGAAGCTTCCCTTGGCCGCTTAGCGGGAGCAGTGGTGGCGGTCTGAGAAGACCCCGCTCCGGCTGTCGGCCCGGCACGGGAAGCGGCAGGGACCGAAGCGGTGGTCCGGCTGGACCCCGCTCCAGTTGCCGTCGTAGCATGAGGCGCTCCCGCGGCAACGGTGTTTGCCGAGGTCGAGCGCGTCACGCGGCGTGGCGACTGTTGACCCGCTTGCCGCGAGCTGCCCGTATCTTTGGTAGGCTCGCTCGGCTCAGCATCTTGCCCGGCAAGCCCCTCCTTGCCGGCAGACTCCCCTTGCTCGCCACAGCTCGCCACTTCTGCCGCGTCTGCTTCCGCGGTGGTGAACCCAAACTCGCCCGCGGCTGCGGCTGCCGCCGCCTCCTCCAGCCTGGTGGCAATGCGCGCCATCTCCGCGTCAGTGGTGTCGCGGGTGAGGCCGTCTTTCTCGTCGGGGCGGACGGCCAGTTCCACCAAGTTGTCGAAGAAGTGTTGCACGACCTCGTTGGCAGGCTCCTGCCAAGTTGGCACAATCCCGTGCGAGTCGCATTCCGGCATCATTGCACGGATGCGGTCGAGCGCGGAGTTGTTGCACAAAGGCACGACGCCCCCCGGCAACCTGAACACCTCGGGATGCCGGGGGTCATACTTGAACAGCTCCTGCAGCATCGCATGGAGCTCCAGAACTGTGAAGTTGTAGTTGAGGCCCGGCCGCAGCCTCATAATGTCTGCCGCGTTCTTGAACTCCCAAGTTGGCCTCCCCCGCTCTTGCAGGGGGGCGATGCGGCGGCGGAGGAAGTCTGCGCCAACCGCGCCGACAGTGAGCCCGGCATTCCGGAGGCGCAGGATCCTGGTGACGGCGATCCCCAGCCTGTCGTCCTCCGGGGCCAGGTCACTCCAGTCGTCGCCGCACGCCACTGGGGTTTGGCGCCGGGCGGTGAAAGGCTGCGGACTCTCCTCGACAATCCAGCACCAATCAGCCCTCCACTCCTCCCACTTGCCGCGGAACTCTCCCTCCAGGTAGGTATCCTTCTTGCCGGTCCTCGAGATCCAGGAGATCCCGCCGGATAGAGGCTCTCCTCTCTCTACTCGAGGGGTGAAGAAATGGCGGAAGAGGGCTACATTGGGAAGAACTCCGACAAAGTTTTCGCAGAGATGCGCGAAAACTGCCATCGTCAGAACGGCGTTGGGGGTGAAGTCGAGGAGGTGGAACCCATAGGTGTTCATGACGTCGCAGAAGAAATCAGAGAAGGGCGGGCAGAGCCCGCAATAGAAGAACAACGCGAAGAAGGCGTACCCATTTGGGGCAGTCTTACAGGCAGTGGCGGGGAGAACTCTTGTGCGCGGATGCGCGCGCGTCTCCGCCGACCAGAACAGAGAATAGTCCGCCTTCAGCTCCTTCGCGCCGAGCCTGGGGGGAAAACGGCCCGTGTCCTCCGCAGCGCCGCGAGCCGCTGCGCCTCGGTCGTCTTCACGGTCTTCCCCCTGTCGGCTTTCGGAGCCATGGCGGAAGCAGTGGAGGGGATCGACGGTGTTGGTGGTGCTGGCGACGGGGGAGGGTGGAGCGCTGCTCTCTCTCTGCTTTGGGGAGGCGAGAGGGCGGCGGAGATTTCCGAGATTGGGAGCGGCAATGGGCGAATGGGCCAACTGCCCCCGCTTCCCCTGCTCTTAAAGGGGGAAGGGGGCGGACGTTCCGCATTTCGAGAGAAGGAACCCCCACGACCTCCCCCACGACGCCGCATTCAACGCATGCCGTCGGGGGGAGGGCGCGGTGGAGGCGGAGGAAGATTCGGCGTAACCTAGGCCGCGCGTGCCCGTGCACTGTTTTGGGCCTGGCCCAACAGCGCTCGGCACCGTGTCTGGCCCAGGCCCGGGGGCTCCTGTCGGTGTACTAAAGTAGGGGTACCCTTAGTACCCCGAACTTGTGCACGGGCGGTCGCAGCGTCCCGCGGCAAGGCCTGCCAGGTCACCGCCAAGATTCCCCGTGGTCCCTCTGAAGACCACTCAAGAACAAAGTACTCAAGACAAGACCCCGGCAAGAGGAGCTTGCCGGGAAGAAGGCAAGACCCCGGCAAGAGGAGCTTGCCGGGAAGGCCATCAGAAGCGTTCCAAGGCCCCGGCAAGAGGCGCTTGCCGGGAAGGCCGTCCGAGGCATTCCAAGGAACTTGCCGCGGCGCGCTACGCGCCCCGACAAGGCCCGGTGAGCGACAAGCTCCCGGAAGTGACAAGTCGACGGCCGCGGCAGGCCCCCACTCCACGCCCGCGCTCCAGCACATCCACCCACGTGTCGCTCCGGGGCCCCTCCCGAGCGCACGTGGCAGGAGGCTGTGCAGCTAGGGGCGTGCGGTGGCACGTAGGTGCTGACAAGACAACCATCGTGGCAAGACGGTGGCGTCCCTAGCGGTCCCTTTCCGTGCTGTCTAGGCGACACAGACGGGCATTTAATGCCCTTGTCCCCTGCCGTCAGGGTTAGGTATGATAACACTGTAGCAGCTAGCTGTGCCTACTACAGCACCTAGCTGTGCCTACCCACGACACCCTTTCCATTTTTGCCCTTGGCCCCCGTTGCTCTATGTCGGTAACCCCTTGAGTATAAAAGGAGGCCCGTGTGCAACGTAGAGGGGGTCGGCCATCTCGAGAGCTCTCGCGGGGTTCAGCAATTCCACACACTCACGCTCGCTCCCGAGCTAGAAATCAATACCAATCCACAAAGCAGGAGTAGGGTTTTACGCATCCGTGCGGCCCGAACCTGGGTAAATCGCTCGCGTGCTTCGCCTCGATTTACTCCTCGCACGATCAACCGCCCGCTTGCTTCGCCTCGATCTGCTCTTTGCGCAACCTCCGCCCCCCGCCGAACCAAAAGGGACCCGGTCCGCCGGTCCCATAGGTGCCCGTGGATCAGAAACCCCGGCAACTTGTATCACCATCTCTTCGCCGAACTAGTGCACCTATACAATTTACCATTGTATTGGGTGTGTTGGGGACACAAGAGACTCTTTGTTATTTGGTTGCAGGGTTGCTTGAGAGAGACCATCTTCATCCTATGCCTCCTACGGATTGATAAACCTTAGTTCATCCACTTGAGGGAAATTTGCTACTGTCCTACAAACCTCCGCACTTGGAGGCCCAACAACGTCTACAAGAAGAAGGTTGTGTAGTAGACATCAAGCTCTTTTCTGGCGCCGTCGCCAGGGAGGTGAGTGCTTGAAGGTATATATTTAGATCTTGCAATGGAGTCTTTTAGTTTCTTGTTTTATCACTAGTTTAGTTTATAAAAGAAAACTAAAAAATGGAATTGAGTTTGTCTCATATGCTTCACCTTTTTAATATCTTTCGTGAGTATGATGGGAAGGATAATTGTGCTCAAGTGCTAGAAGAAGAAATCTATAAAATGTTTGGCACTAAATATTTGAACGATGGACATGATTGCAATGTTGTTAGTATGAATTCCTTGAATATCCATGATGCTAATGATATGCAAAGCCACAAGCTTGGGGAAGCTATGTTTGATGAAGATGATATTTTTTGTCTCCCAAGTTTTGATGAGAAAATTTATTATGATGAAAGCATGCCTCCTATCTATGATGATTATTGTGATGACACATATTCTTTAAAGAATAATAATAACAATGAACCTTGTCATCTTGATCTTAATTTTCAATCACATGATAGTTATTTTGTTGAGTTTGCTCCCACTATTATTCATGAGAAGAATTTTGCTTGTGTGGAGAGTGATAGAATTTCTATGCTTGTAGATCATGAAAATAATGATTTAGGTGCTGGTTATATTTTTGAATTCATTAATGATGCTACTGAAAATTATTATGAGGGAGGAATATATGCTTGTAGGAATTGCAATAATATCAAATTTCCTCTCTACATGCTTAAAATCTTGAAGTTATGCTTGTTTTGCTTTCCTATGCAAGTTGATTCTTGTTCCCACAAGTTGTTTGCTCACAAAATCCCTATGCATAGGAAGTGGGTTAGACTTAAATGTGCTAGTCATATTCTTCATGATGCTCTCTTTATGTTTCAATTTCTATCCTTTATGTGAGCATCATTGAAATTATCATGCCTAGCTAGGGGCGTTAAACGATAGCGCTTGTTGGGAGGCAACACAATTTTATTTTTATTCCTTGCTTTTTGATCCTTTTTAGTAATAAATAATTCATCTAGACTCTGTTTAGATGTGTTTTTATTGTTTTAATTAGTTTTTGTGCCAAGTAGAACCTTTGGGAAGACTCGGGGAAAGTCTTGTTGATCATGCTGTAAAAAACAGAAACTTTAGCGCTCACGAGAATTGCTGCCATTTTTATTTGGAGAGTGATATTTAGTTAATTCTTTTTGGAGATGATTAATAGATAAATTCCTCAGGTCCATAAATTTATTTGAGAATTTATGTGTTCCAGAAGTATACGTTTGATCCAGATTACTACAGACTGTTCTGTTTTTGACAGATTCTGTTTTTCGTGTGTTGTTTGCTTATTTTGATGAATCTATGGCTAGTAATATAGTTTATAAACCATAGAGAAGTTGGAATACAGTAGGTTTAACACCAATATAAATAAATAATGAGTTCATTACAGTACCTTGAAGTGGTGATTTATTTTCTTGTACTAATGGAGCTTACAAGTTTTCTGTTAAGTTTTGTGTTGTGAAGTTTTCAAGTTTTGGGTAAGGATTCGGTGGACTATGGAATAAGGAGTGGCAAGAGCCTAAGCATGGGGATGCCCGACGCACCCCAAGGTAATACTCAAGGATAGCCAAGAGTCTAAGCTTGGGGATGCCCGGAAGGCATCCCCTCCTTCGTCTTCTTCCATCAGTAACTTTACTTGGAGCTATATTTTTATTCGCCACATGATATGTGTTTTGCTTGGAGCATCAATTTATTTTGTTAGGATTTGCTTGCTATTATTTAGAACAATATTTTGCATATTTTATTTCAATAAAAGTGGCATTGATAGCCTTTACTATGCCTATGTTACAAGTATACATGTTGCTGTTTGAAAACAGAAAGTTTAACACTGTTGCAATAATTCCCTAGAAAATTCAGAATGTGATAAAATGTTGAAACCTTTTGCATATTAAGCTCTGATAAATTTACTACAGTGGGAATTTTCTTTCATAATTTTTGGATCCAGGGAAGTATGGATGTTGCAGCATTCTTTACAGACTATCCTGTTTAGGCAGATTGCTGTCATGTTTGCATTGTTTGCATATGGTTGCTTCTGTAGTGATTCTATTTGAGGATAGGACTATTAAATATGCAGAGGCATTTAGTATGCAATGTTGAATAATAATTTTACTGATTTGCTACAGTAGAGTATGATAAGGTTTTTGCAATGGTTTATACTAACTTATCTCACGAGTCCTTGTCGAGTTTTGTGTGGATGAAGTTTTTGAGATTTAGGGAGACCGTGATATGAGAGGAATTAAGGAGACACAAAATCTCAAGCTTGGGGATGCCCAAGGCATCCCAAGATAATATTTCAAGAAGTCTCAAGCATCTAAGCTTGGGGATGCCCCGGTTGGCATCCCACCTTTCTTCTTCAACAATTATCGGTTAGTTTCGGTTGATCCTAAGTTTTTGCTTCTTCACATGATGTTTGCCATTCTTAGAATGTCATTTTATTTTGCTTTGCTTGCTGTTTGAATAGAATACCTTATCTGAAATTATTAAATGTTAGAGAGTCTTCACATAGTTGCATAATTATTCGACTACTCATTGATCTTCACTTATATCTTTCGGAGTAGTTTGTCATTTGCTCTAGTGCTTCACTTATATCTTTTAGAGCATGGTGGTAGTTTTATTTTGAAGAAATATATGAACTCTCATGCTTCACTTATATTATTTTGAGAGTCTTAAATAGCATGGTAATTTGCATAAAATCCTAATATGCTAGGTATTCAAGAATAATAAAATTCTCTGATGAGTGTGTTGAATACTATGAGAAGTTTGATACTTGATAATTGTTTTGAGATATGGAGATGGTGATATTAGAGTCATGCTAGTTGAGTAGTTGTGAATTTGAGAGATACTTGTGTTGAAGTTTGTGCTTCCCATAGCATGCACCTATGGTGAACCGTTATGTGATGAAGTCGGAGCATGATTTATTTATTGATTGCCTTCCTTGTGAGTGGCGGTCGGGGACGAGCGATGGTATTTTCCTACCAATCTATCCCCCTAGGAGCATGCACGTAGTACTTTGTTTCGATAACTAATAGATTTTTGCAATAAGTATATGAGTTCTTTATGACTAATGTTGAGTCCATGGATTATACGCACTCTCACCCTTCCACCTTCACTAGCCTCTCTAATACTACGCACCTTTCGCCGGTATCATACACCCACCATATACCTTCCTCAAAACAGCCACCATACCTACCTATTATGGAATTTCCATAGCCATTCCGAGATATATTGCCATGCAACTTTCCACCGTTCCGTTTATTATGACACGCTCCATCATTGTCATACTGCTTTGCATGATCATGTAGTTGACATCGTATTTGTGGCAAAGCCATCGTTCATAATTCTTTCATACATGTCACTCATGCATCATTGCACATCCCGTTACACCGCCGGAGGCATTCATATAGAGTCATATCTTGTCTTAAGTATCGAGTTGTAATTCTTGAGTTGTAAGTAAATAAAAGTGTGATGATCATCATTATTAGAGCATTGTCCCAGTGAGGAAAGGATGATGGAGACTATGATTCCCCCACAAGTCCTGATGAGACTTCGGACGAAAAATAAATAAAAGAGGCCAAAGAAGCCCAAATAAAAAAAGAAAGAAAAGAGGCCAAATAAGCCCAAATAAAAAAAGAGAAAGAAAAGAGGCCATAAAAAAGAGAAAAGGCCCAAATAAAAAAATTAAAAAATGAGAGAAAAAGAGAGAAGGGACAATGCTACTATCCTTTTACCACACTTGTGCTTCAAAGTAGCACCATGATCTTCATGATAGAGAGTCTCCTATGTTGTCACTTTCATATACTAGTGGGAATCTTTCATTATAGAACTTGGCTTGTATATTCCAATGATGGGCTTCCTCAAAATGCCCTAGGTCTTCGTGAGCAAGCGAGTTGGATGCACACCCACTAGTTTCTTTTGTTGAGCTTTCATACATTTATAGCTCTAGTGCATCCGTTGCATGCCAATCCCTACTCACTCACATTGATATCTATTGATGGGCATCTCCATAGCCCGTTGATACGACTAGTTGATGTGAGACTATCTTCCCCCTTTTTGTCTTCTCCACAACCACCACTCTATTCCACCTATAGTGCTATATCCATGGCTCACGCTCATGTATTGCGTGAAGATTGAAAAAGTTTGAGAACATGAAAAGTATGAAACAATTGCTTGGCTTGTCATCGGGGTTGTGCATGATTTAAATATTTTGTGTGGTGAAGATAGAGCATAGCCAGACTATATGATTTTGTAGGGATAGCTTTCTTTGGCCGTGTTATTTTGAGAAGACATAATTGCTTAGTTAGTATGCTTCAAGTATTATTGTTTTTATGTCAATATTAAACTTTTGTCTTGAATCTTATGGATCTGAATATTCATGCCACAATTAAGAAGAATTACATTGAAATTATGCCAAGTAGCACTCCGCATCAAAAATTCTGCTTTTATCATTTACCTACTCGAGGACGAGCAGGAATTAAGCTTGGGGATGCTGATACGTCTCCAACGTATCTATAATTTTTGATTGCTCCATGCTATATTATCTACTGTCTTGGGCAATATTGGGCTTTATTATACACTTTTATATCATTTTTGGGACTAACCTATTAACCCAGAGCCTAGTGCCAGTTTCTGTTTCTACCCTGTTTTAGGGTTTCGAAGAAAAGGAAAATCAAACGGAGTCCAATTGACCTGAAACTTCACGGAACTCATTTTTGGAAGGAAAGAAGCCCAGAAGACTTGGAGTGCACGTCGGGGGATCTGCGAGGAGGTCACGAGGCAGGGGGCGCGCCCACCCCCCTAGGCGCGCCCTCCACCCTCGTGAGCCCCTCGTGGCCCCCCTGACGTACTTCTTCCGCCTATATATCTCCATATACCCTAAAAACATCCGTGAGCACAATAGATCAGGAGTTCTGCTGCTAGAAGCCTCCGTAGCCACCAAAAACCAATCTAGACCCGTTCCGGCACCCTGCCGGAGGGGGAAATCCTTATCCGGTGGCCATCTTCATCATCCCGGTGCTCTCCATGACGAGGAGGGAGTAGATCTCCCTCGGGGCTGAGGGTATGTACCAGTAGCTATGTGTTTGATCTCTCTCTCTCTCTCGTGTTCTTGATTTGGCACTATCTTGATGTATCGCGAGCTTTGCTATTATAGTTGGATCCTATGTTTCTCCTCCCCCTCTTCTCTCTTGTAATGAATTGAGTTTCCCCTTTGAAGTAATCTTATCGGATTGAGTCTTTAAAGATTTGAGAACACTTGATGTATGTCTTGCCGTGCGTATTTGTGGTGACAATGGGATACCACGTGATTCACTTGATGTATGTTTTGGTGACCAACTTGCGGGTTCCACCCATGAACCTATGCATAGGGGTTGGCACACGTTTTCGTCATGATTCTCCAGTAGAAACTTTGGGGCACTCTTTGAGGTTCTATGTGTTGGTTGAATAGATGAATCTGAGATTGTGTGATGCATATCGTATAATCATACCCACGGATACTTGAGGTGACATTGGAGTATCTAGGTGACATTAGAGTTTTGGTTGATTTGTATCTTAAGGTGTTATTCTAGTACGAACTCTAGGGCTGTTTGTGACACTTATAGGAATAGCCCAACAGATTGATTGGAAAGAATAACTTTGAGGTGGTTTCGTACCCTACCATAATCTCTTCGTTCGTTCTCCCCTATTAGTGACTTTGTAGTGACTCTTTGTTGCATGTTGAGGGATAGTTATGTGATCCAATTATGTTATTATTGTTGAGAGGACTTGCACTAGTGAAAGTATGAACCCTAGGCCTTATTTCCACGCATTGCAATACCATTTACGCTCACTTTTATCATTAGTTACCTTCCTGTTTTTATATTTTCAGATTACATATACCTTTATCTACTATCCATATTGCACTTGTATCACCATCTCTTCGCCGAACTAGTGCACCTATACAATTTACCATTGTATTGGGTGTGTTGGGGACACAAGAGACTCTTTGTTATTTGGTTGCAGGGTTGCTTGAGAGAGACCATCTTCATCCTACGCCTCCTACGGATTGATAAACCTTAGGTCATCCACTTGAGGGAAATTTGCTACTGTCCTACAAACCTCTGCACTTGGAGCGACCCGACCCGAATGGATCAAGTCTCTGTGCTTAAGTGTCATCCCTGGATCGGTATGCTGACACACACAGTACTCGAAGGATTTATAACAGAGGTAAATCACATGTATAAAGTAACGTAAATACTATTACCTCAATCCATATAGCGGAAGCAACAAGGTTGTGGATTCCCATCAACACCAACGGCAAAGTTGAGTGTAGAAATCGTAACCCTAACGTATCACTTACTCGTCGTAAGAAATCCTGCAACATGAGACGTTGCAGCCCGAGAAGGGTCAGTACATTGAATGTACTGGCAAATTCACACCATAGAGAAATGATGAACAATGGCTATCACTACATGCATATTTGGCTGGTGGAAAAGCTCTATGGTTATAAGGTTTTTGCGTAAAGCCAATTTTTCCCTACTAAGAAAGGAATACATTTTAATTAACTATCATGGTGGTTGTTGAACATTGAGAATGGTTGACAGCATTCTCAATCCCAATTAAACATCATTAAACCCAACAATATTCATTTAAAGTAACGTGATGAGATCAACAGGACAATCCAAGAACTAGATACTCAAGATGTCCATAACCGGGGACACGGCTAATCATGATTAGTTTGTACACTCTGCAGAGGTTTGCGCACTTTTCCCCACATGACTCGATCGCCTCCATTTTTTTTCTCGCACTACATGGTGTTTGAGAAACGGATGACCGAGACATAGTCTTTCAGAAGCGCTAGCACCTTACATGTGGGGTAGACCGTACCACCTACAACCCCTACATCTTCTAGTCCACCCCATAAGAGTTCGCACAACTTAGTCAACTATGCCAGAGCCCATAGTAGCATGTGGCTGCACACGGAAGTTTCTAGCATGAATGATCTTATGATCCCTTTGAGCCTGGGTGGCGGTCCAAAAAAAATAGGCAAGTCCTGATAAACATCAGGTGCCTCAATCCACCCAGATGTGTGTTTAAGTTGCCACCTTAGGTAAACCATTAAATTATCAATCTCACATCTTTCATGGATATCACTCACCCAATCCACGTCTACTAGCATAGCATGGCAATAAGCAAACGTAGAGGTAACTCCCAAAGGTTTCATAATAAACAGGTAATAGGTACTACCTCATCTACTTCCCATCCCACAATTTAATTAGATCCTAATCATGCAATGTGAGAGGATTGATCTAATGCAATAAAACTGGGTTGTAGAAAAGGTATGATCAAAGTGTTACTTGCCTGCAATGTTGATGAAGATGATTCGCACTCAAAACTCTTGATAGCTCTACTCGTCACACTCCGGTCAATCTATCGTAAGCAAGCAATATTAACCACACATAAGCAATCACTCAAAAGATCAGAAAGGTCGAAGAAGATGATTCGGAAACATCAAAACCAAGAAAATAACTCTTGCAACATAAAACAATTTCTAACAGTACCAAAATTATGTGAATTTGGCCTTATTAGAATTTTTAGGTCAAGAGCTTCGATTTGCAAAAAGAATCAACTCAAACGGAGCTACGAAACTCAAGTTATGATCAAATGAAGTTTGAATTCAAATCTGATCTAATTAAAATTTTAAAATTTTCAAAAACATGTTTATGTTGTTTATCCGGATAGAGGGGATCATAACGAAGACGTGGGCGTTGGTTTTGTTGGATTTGGACTAACGAGTAAAAAGTTATGAGGGTTTGAAGTACAGGGACTAATCTGTGAAGAAATTTATGACGAATAGGTCCCTGGCCGAAAATAACAGAAAAAGAAAAAGTCTAAATAGCGAGTGTTCGTTACCGAATGCTAGTGAATGAAAATCGTTCGCTGTGAAGACCTAACCAGCGAACATTCACTAAATAACTTGATTTTAAAAGAAAAACCGGTTTTTAAACAGAAAACCAAAGAAAAAAAACCTAAAGAAAACCGGCGAACCGGGGCGGTTATTACCGGTTCGGGGGAAGAAAACCCAGCGGCGGCGGCGTTCGTCGGCGTCCGAGAAGACGGCGGCGGCGGCTCGGGCTTGACCGGAGCGGCGGCCCTGGTGGCCTACGGCGAGGGCGGAGTGGACGGGGAGGGGCGGCGCTGGGCGGCGGGTGTGGTGGTGGCGACGACGGCAGCAGCGAGCGGCGCTGGGCAGCGGCGTGCAGCGGCGAGGCGGCGGCGCAGATGCGGCATGGGGCGGCGACGGGAGAGAGAGAGAGAGGCGGGGCCGGGGCAGATTTATAGGAGGGGAGGGGGGGCGCGAAGCTTGGAGGAGGGGCAGGAGGAGGAGTCCTCCTCGGCCATGATGGCGGTGGCGGCGTACGCCGGCCGGTCTCCTGCTCGGGGAGAGAGACGGCGCGAGGGGCTGGGCCGCTGGCGCTGGGCTGGGTCGGCCCAGTTCGGCGGAAGAGAAAGGAGTTTTTTTTAAAAAGATTTCCAGACAAAAAAATGATAAAAGCAAAATAAATAAAAATATAATATAGGCATATTATATATCAAAATTTTCAGAAAAAGATTTTCTACGACATGAACATTTTTATAACTTTAAATAAAATACACACAAATTCTAATAATTCAAAGAGTGCTACTGGTCTATTAAAATCCAACAAAAATCATTTTAAAAAATACCAAAATGATTTCAAATTAATTTTTCTCCAATTTTCTGTTGTAGGGAATCATGTTACCCTAATTTCCATATATTTTATTTTTGGAGAAAAATAATTTGAATAAAACTCAAAAAAACTCCAAATTGAAAATAAATTCAAAAGAACTTTGAATTTAGTTCTTTGAAACTCCCAACTCATATTTCATATAATTTGAAGAAGTCATTTTATCTTCTCTCGTGAAAATCATTGAGTTGCTTAAAGTTTCTGAATTGGAAATATTTTCCAAATGAAATTCAAATATTTTCAAATACCCTTTCATTTAATTTAAATGGAAGAAGTCATATCATCTTCTCTCGAGGGTTTTGTATTTGAAAAGGATTTGAATTCTCGGAGATCAAAATGAAAAATGAAAGTTTGGGAAAGTCCTTTTATTCCCTCTCATTTAACTTTCAAAAAGGATTCGAATTTCACTCAATTTCACACAATCAATCAAACAATCAATCAATTCTATCTATTTATTATAACATTCCAAAATTTAGAATTTTGGGATGTTACAAACCGGGCTGCAACGTCTCATGTTGCAGGTTTCTTACGACGAGTAAGTGATACGTTAGGGTTACGATTTCTACACTCAACTTTGCCGTTGGTGTTGATGGGAATCCACAACCTTGTTGCTTCCGCTATATGGATTGAGGTAATAGTATTTACGTTACTTTATACATGTGATTTACCTCTGTTATAAATCCTTCGAGTACTGTGTGTGTCAGCATACCGATCCAGGGATGACACTTAAGCACAGAGACTTGATCCATTCGGGTCGGGTCGCTACAAGATGGTATCAGAGCACATGTTGATTGTAGGACGTGACCCTAGAAACTGGCAAGCCCATAGCAAAGATTTTTCTCTACAACTTTCCCTTTCAAAAAGATCTGTTACCTCTCTTCTCTTCTGAGCTTATTCAAAAATTCCTTTTTAGTGAGACCATACCCCTTTTCCTTTTTGACCACACAAAGATTCGACTGATGAGACCACTCCAAGAAGTACAAGATATTGGACAACTAAGACCGTTTTGGAATAAAGAGGATTTCTCTGTGCATCTGAATAATGGAAACTACAACGGTTGAAGACTCCGAAGACTAGGAGAATTGAAGGCTCTGAAGAATTCCCCGATTTGTATGACCTAGGAAGGCTACCCTTATGGAACTTGGCAGACTATGGAAGCTGTCAATACCCGAGAGCAAGGTGTATTGGAGAAAGACTGAAACAAGGAGCATGAGAACTCAAAGTTTTGTCAAAGAAAAACCCTAAGGCAGGGGATATCAATTATGGAAGATAGCTCATGGCAATGACAAGGGCAGAAACACGGTTATCCGTGATGTCATCACCCGCTAATGCTATTGTCACCGTGCTGAGTTAAGGATGCAAGTCTTCAGAATGGATTTGATGGAAGAAGGCTGATGGAGCACCTATTAGTAAGATGAAGTTTTAGCCCTAGCCGGTGTATCACCAGGATCTGGAGTAGTACATCAAGAATTTTAATATGGAGCTACAAGAAGCCGTATTTTGACAAGGAGCATTCGTGAAGAACTTAGGTCCAAGAAGCGAAAGTAGCCAAGCTGGAGGAGCTACAACCTCGAGATACCAGAGAATTGTCAAGAACTAAAGGACAGTATGACCATGGTTCATGTGAAGGATGTTGAAACCAGAAGTTTGAAATGCAACTCCGGAATATTAAAGGATGTCACGAGAGACTTCGCGTCACAAGAGTTGATCTGGCAAAAGAACTTGAGAAGGACAAGCATAATCGGAAGAAGCCATTGGAGGCTTGAACAAAACTGGAAGAGTTTGGCGACGTTGACCTTAGAAGACCAAACCCCTGTTATACACCTACGTTAGATGCGACGATTGTGAGCTGTCATTTGTTTGTTGTTTTTCCGACAGCCACAGTAAAATCCGTCTTTTCAAAACTTTTGTTTGTGTTGTGTGTATCCCTCTCTATCTCTCTTATCTTACCCCAAACCCACATGGACCCAATAGCGGATGAATGGAGATGAGCTTGTATTTTCGGGACTGATGATTCAATTGGAGACAGACCGATGGATTCAGAACATGGAGGATCACATGGAGAATAACCCTATAGTCGGAAAGGATATGGCCCAGCATGCTCTTCAATGCTTTGAAAGAGGTGCTGCTACTTGGTGGAGGATGTATCAAACCATCAATGGATGGCAAGGAGTAACCACTTGGAAAGAATTTAAGTTGACTTTGCTAAAGTCTCAGTTTGTGTCCCAGAAGTTGAAGCCTTATGAAAAGGACATGAAGAAACCTTGTGCATGCAAGATTTGTGGAGAAATCGGACACACCCATAAAGAACACAAGGATGAATGCCCTAATTGTGAAGGAAGTCACCCAGTTGAAGAATGCCCAACTAGGCAAATTACTTGTTTCTTGTGTGAAGGGACTACCCACTATCCTGCTCAGTGTCACATTTACCCCATGGTACAACGAACCATCCAGCAGAAGAAAGAAGAAATGAAAGGAGCCCTCATGGAAATTTTAGAAGAAACTGTGATGAAGGAGGACACATCTAAAGAGGACTCGAGTAAACCCTGCACTAAGTCTTGCTATTCATGTGGAGAAGAAGGACACCTCTCCCAGAATTGTATGAATGGGGATCTAGTAGAATTCCCGACGGAGGAAGTAGAATATGACCCACAGGAAATAGAAGCTCTGATTGGAATGGAAAAGTCCAGAAAGAGAAGTAGATTGGATTCCAGGAAGGATCTGAGTCATGTCACTTGTTATAAGTGCAAGGAGTCAGGGCACTACCTCAGAAATTGCCCAAAAAGGAAGCCAAGGACCCAAGTAGGCTATATAATCACAAGGAAACCTCGAATCTTCCCAGAAGTAATATGTTTCCGTTGTAATGAAGCAGGACACTTTGCCAGAGAATGCCCCAAGGAGAAGGAAACTTGTGCTAGATAGTTGAGTTTGCAACAGAAGTAATGGAGTAGTAGAAGTGAGAACATTTTCTTGAGGTGTTGAGTTGAGAAATGTAATGGAAAAGCGAGAGATTTTAATTAGTTGAGAGTGAATAAAGTTAGCATCGTTGGTACTGATATGGAATTTATGAGTTGTTACTCTATGAAGAAGAATTTTGGCCATTCTGAGGATATGAGAAATATAGTCCATGGAAGATTCGTGCATTTTAAGGGTGGTAGTACCCTGTAAGAACCATTGACCCTTGGAAAAGATAAGGATACTCCATTGAGTGGATTTCGGACAAAATGAATATGAGTTTTGTCTCGATATGTGCGATACCCCAAGAGTGTGTGGGATGAAGTTGGAGACCGTCAGTTGTTTGGACCAAATGTGATCAAGGAGTCAGACGAGAATATTAAGTTGATTCGAGATAGACTGAAGGTAGCTCAGTCCAGGCAGAAGAGTTATGCAGACTCAAAAACTCAAGGGGGTAGTATATGAAATTGGAGACAAGCATGTCTTCGTGTGTCCCCTCTGCGAGGAGTTAAACGGATTGGAGTTAAGGGACAGTTAGCCCCGAGATTTGTAGGACCATACCGAGTTTTGGAGCATATGGGAGAAGTGGCCAACAAGTTGGAGTCACCCGAAGGACTGTCAGGAGTTCAAGATGTGTTTCACGTTTCCCAGTTGAAAAAGTGCCATGCAGAGATGGCCAATATTCCCCTGTAAGGACGCTTGACCCTGGAAAGGATAATGATGTTCCATGAAGTGGAATATGAACTTCATAAGTATAGGTTTTTATCTCGGTATGAGGGATATCCCACGGGGATGAAGAGATAAATTACTATTGGATATAAAGGAGGTATGATGTTGGAAATATGGATCAATGAAAATTCCATGATGAGTCTGAGTAATCATGTCCTAGTTTTGGTGCCAATAGAAGGAAGGAAGACAATACAATTGGATGGATTTAAGAATACTAGGAAGTTGGAAGTTGGAATAATGATAAGTTGCCCAATGATAAGTTCAAGGACTACAAGTGATGAGGTGTGCCATAACCCACAGGCCCCAGGACCTGCCAAGAAGCAAGCACATTCTTGCTGAAGGAAAAACCCTGAAAGTGGATATACCTTTGTCGATAGACGATTTTATAGGAGTTTACGCAAAACCTGAGAGTTGTGAAGGAACGATAGATGTTTGTCTGGCTTGCAGAATCAATGGATTATTCCGAACTTGGTTCGTCGACGAGAGAAATTCTGCAATGCTTGTGAGGATGACCGAGTGTTAGAATGCGAGATTCGCTAAACCGTATACAAGGTAATGATTTGGGTGCGGGATGGATTGATCACCATACCGACTTACTCTTATTATTCGCCTTGCTATATGGAATGGTAAATCTGAGTGACTTACCTATAGTAGAGAGACGACGATCAAAACCTTGTTTAAGCCTTAGAATGGTATAGGTATTTTTCCCTTGTACAAGCCAGCTTTGCCAACCGTAGGTTATACGGTGAGGATCAACCCAGACCCATTTCCTGCAAGAGAAACCATAAATTGTTGACCACCATGAGATATCGATAGTTGTTTAGTTTTGGCGCCAGACCGGTCAGCTAAGACGACCCAATCTCGGAATAACCTTACCAAGAGGAAAGGACAGAAGAATTGAGGAAAAGGTTATACCACTACCGGAAGAGCCAGAGAAGGAATTTTCTCGAGGATCTGAGAAGACCGCCACTGTCAAGAATAAGGATGGAGTATATGAGTTTTGATGGAACCGTAAGCATGTTTCTAAGGGTGGTAGCACCCGAGACCCCCTCAGACGATTGATGGATTTTGAGGAGACCCCCAAACCCTAACCTTTTCTTGCTAGCCTCTCTGAATCTCAAGGACGAGATTCATTTTAAGGGTGGTAGGTTTGTAACATCCCAAAATTCTAAATTTTGGAATGTTATAATAAATAGATAGAATTGATTGATTGTTTGATTGATTGCATGAAATTGAGTGAAATTCGAATCCTTTTTGAAAGTTAAATGAGAGGGAATAAAAGGACTTTCCCAAACTTTCATTTTTCATTTTGATCTCCGAGAATCCAAATCCTTTTCAAATACAAAACCCTCGAGAGAAGATGATATGACTTCTTCCATTTAAATTAAATGAAAGGGTATTTGAAAATATTTGAATTTCATTTGGAAAATATTTCCAATTCAGAAACTTTAAGCAACTCAATGATTTTCACGAGAGAAGATAAAATGACTTCTTCAAATTATATGAAATATGAGTTGGGAGTTTCAAAGAACTAAATTCAAAGTTCTTTTGAATTTATTTTCAATTTGGAGTTTTTTTGAGTTTTATTCAAATTATTTTTCTCCAAAAATAAAATATATGGAAATTAGGGTAACATGATTCCCTACAACAGAAAATTGGAGAAAAATTAATTTGAAATCATTTTGGTATTTTTTAAAATGATTTTTGTTGGATTTTAATAGACCAGTAGCACTCTTTGAATTATTAGAATTTGTGTGTATTTTATTTAAAGTTATAAAATGTTCATGTCGTAGAAAATCTTTTTCTGAAAATTTTGATATATAATATGCCTATATTATATTTTTATTTATTTTGCTTTTATCATTTTTTTGTCTGGAAATCTTTTTAAAAAAAACTCCTTTCTCTTCCGCCGAACTGGGCCGACCCAGCCCAGCGCCAGCGGCCCAGCCCCTCGCGCCGTCTCTCTCCCCGAGCAGGAGACCGGCCGGCGTACGCCGCCACCGCCATCATGGCCGAGGAGGACTCCTCCTCCTGCCCCTCCTCCAAGCTTCGCGCCTCCCCTCCCCTCCTATAAATCTCCCCGCCCCGCCTCTCTCTCTCTCTCCCGTCGCCGCCCCATGCCGCATCTGCGCCGCCGCCTCGCCGCTGCACGCCGCTGCCCAGCGCCGCTCGCTGCTGCCGTCGTCGCCACCACCACACCCGCCGCCCAGCGCCGCCCCTCCCCGTCCACTCCGCCCTCGCCGTAGGCCACCAGGGCCGCCGCTCCGGTCAAGCCCGAGCCGCCGCCGCCGTCTTCTCGGACGCCGACGAACGCCGCCGCCGCTGGGTTTTCTTCCCCCGAACCGGTAATAACCGCCCCGGTTCGCCGGTTTTCTTTAGGGTTTTTTTTCTTTGGTTTTCTGTTTAAAAACCGGTTTTTCTTTTAAAATCAAGTTATTTAGTGAATGTTCGCTGGTTAGGTCTTCACAGCGAACGATTTTCATTCACTAGCATTCGGTAACGAACACTCGCTATTTAGACTTTTTCTTTTTCTGTTATTTTCGGCCAGGGACCTATTCGTCATAAATTTCTTCACAGATTAGTCCCTGTACTTCAAACCCTCATAACTTTTTACTCGTTAGTCCAAATCCAACAAAACCAACGCCCACGTCTTCGTTATGATCCCCTCTATCCGGATAAACAACATAAACATGTTTTTGAAAATTTTAAAATTTTAATTAGATCAGATTTGAATTCAAACTTCATTTGATCATAACTTGAGTTTCGTAGCTCCGTTTGAGTTGATTCTTTTTGCAAATCGAAGCTCTTGACCTAAAAATTCTAATAAGGCCAAATTCACATAATTTTGGTACTGTTAGAAATTGTTTTATGTTGCAAGAGTTATTTTCTTGGTTTTGATGTTTCCGAATCATCTTCTTCGACCTTTCTGATCTTTTGAGTGATTGCTTATGTGTGGTTAATATTGCTTGCTTACGATAGATTGACCGGAGTGTGACGAGTAGAGCTATCAAGAGTTTTGAGTGCGAATCATCTTCATCAACATTGCAGGCAAGTTCACACTTTGATCATACCTTTTCTACAACCCAGTTTTATTGCATTAGATCAATCCTCTCACATTGCATGATTAGGATCTAATTAAATTGTGGGATGGGAAGTAGATGAGGTAGTACCTATTACCTGTTTATTATGAAACCTTTGGGAGTTACCTCTACGTTTGCTTATTGCCATGCTATGCTAGTAGACGTGGATTGGGTGAGTGATATCCATGAAAGATGTGAGATTGATAATTTAATGGTTTACCTAAGGTGGCAACTTAAACACACATCTGGGTGGATTGAGGCACCTGATGTTTATCAGGACTTGCCTATTTTTTTTGGACCGCCACCCAGGCTCAAAGGGATCATAAGATCATTCATGCTAGAAACTTCCGTGTGCAGCCACATGCTACTATGGGCTCTGGCATAGTTGACTAAGTTGTGCGAACTCTTATGGGGTGGACTAGAAGATGTAGGGGTTGTAGGTGGTACGGTCTACCCCACATGTAAGGTGCTAGCGCTTCTGAAAGACTATGTCTCGGTCATCCGTTTCTCAAACACCATGTAGTGCGAGAAAAAAAATGGAGGCGATCGAGTCATGTGGGGAAAAGTGCGCAAACCTCTGCAGAGTGTACAAACTAATCATGATTAGCCGTGTCCCCGGTTATGGACATCTTGAGTATCTAGTTCTTGGATTGTCCTGTTGATCTCATCACGTTACTTTAAATGAATATTGTTGGGTTTAATGATGTTACTTAATTGGGATTGAGAATGCTGTCAACCGTTCTCAATGTTCAACAACCACCATGATAGTTAAATAAATTTATTCCTTTGCAGTAGGGAAAAATTGGCTTTACGCAGAAACCTTATAACCATAGAGCTTTTCCACCAGCCATATATGCATATAGTGATAGCCATTGTTCATCATTTTCTCTATGGTGTGAATTTGCCAGTACATTCAATGTACTGACCCGTTTCGGGCTGCAACGTCTCATGTTGCAGGTTTCTTACGACGAGTAAGTGATACGTTAGGGTTACGATTTCTACACTCAACTTTGCCGTTGGTGTTGATGGGAATCCACAACCTTGTTGCTTCCGCTATATGGATTGAGGTAATAGTATTTACGTTACTTTATACATGTGATTTACCTCTGTTATAAATCCTTCGAGTACTCTATGTGTCAGCATACCGATCCAGGGATGACACTAAGCAAAGAGACTTGATCCATTCGGGTCGGGTCGCTACAACTTGGAGGCCCAACAACGTCTACAAGAAGAAGGTTGTGTAGTAGACATCAATGATGTGGCCACAGATGCCGCGAAGCAGGAGAAGTTTATGGAAGGGATGAATGACGAGATGAGCATGCGGTTGATGGTAGCAACCTTCAACAGCTACCAGGAGTTGGTAGATAAGGCTCTTATGATTGAAGGGAAGCAGCAGCAGATTGAGAGCCGTAAGAGGAAGTATGGACAAGGGAGGTATAACTCAGGAGCTCAGCAGAAGCCTCGCCTAATCCCGAACTCAGGAGGACTTGTTCATAACCATGGAGGCCACACCCATAATGGAGGAAGTAACCATAACCATACTGGCCCAAGGAATGGGAATGGGAATGCAGCAAGAAACAATCAGAACCGCCCTAATCCAGCCACACCCGCCAAAAGAGATCTAAGTCACATTACTTGCTATAAGTGCGGGAATACTGGACACTATGCAACGGAGTTCCCTGAAGGGAAGAATGGAAACGGGAATGGGAGCACTGGGAAGAAGCCCTATCCCTTCAACAAAGGACAAGTGAACCATGTTAACGTGGAGGAGGTTGAAGAGCAGCCTGACGCGGTTATAGGTAAGTTTTTGATTAAGTCATTTACCGCTCTTGTTCTTTTTGATACTGGTGCATCGCATTCATACATATCAAGGGAATTTGTGGATAAGTTTAGTGTAACACCCGGATAATCATGCTACAGTGATCTCACGTTAATGGTGACACGTCGCCTCTGTCACCGTAATTAATCTCGGGTTAATTCAAAACCGTTTCAAATTTAAATCCTAAATAAGTCAAATGACAAAAGTTTTCAAATATTAAAATAAAATGTTCAGGCTATGTCTAATATTGCATCGGTAATTATGGTGAAGTAAACACCTTTTTATAAAATGCCTAAATACTTTTAGATGAATTAAACAGGAAAGAGATAATAAAAGAAAATAAATAAAAGGAAAACAGAAAACTAAAACAAGATAAAAAGAAAAAAAAGGAGAGAAGCCCCCCCCACTGGGCCAGACGGCCCAGCCGGCCAGGCCACCAACCGGCCCAACTGGGCAAAGGCCCAGCCGGCCACCCCTTCCCCATATCCCCCACACCAAACCCTAACCCCACCCCGTCACCCACTCGCCCCCTTCCCCCAGTCGCTCTCCCCCTCCTCTCGCCTCCCGATCCAGATCTGGATCAGGGACACGCCCCCCCCGACGCGTGCCCCACTTCCCCATCGCCTGACCCCGACGCCGCGCCCCATCGCTTCGTCGTCGTCGAAGCCCGCGCCGCCTGGACCTCGCCGCCTCGACCCCCGACGCCACCATCGCCTTCCTCCTCGCCGGCGCCATCTCCCGACCTCGACCCCACTGCCGAGACCCTACGCCCCGCCGTGAGCTCCGGCCTCCCTCCCTCTCTCCCCTGGCTCTCTGTCCCCGGCCATCGAGGCCCACTACCGCGCCGCCCCGCCCCGCTCCCTGCTAGCGCTGCCGCCTGCGCCTGCTGCGCGCTGCTTAGGGCCGCCCGCCTCGCCACTGCCGCTCCTCTTGCGCCCCTGCCGCTGCGTCCGCCGGGCCGCACCCCTTTCCCCACCGCTGGCGCTGCCGCCGGCCACTCCCTCTGCCCCGCTGCTCATCGCCATCGATCCGGCCGACCGCGCCGCGGTCGCCGCGATCCGTCCCCGTTCCTTGCCGCGCGAAGCACCTCGCCGGGCCGCGCTTGTCCCAGCCACCGCCGCACCCGCACCGGCCTCTACTGCAGTGCGCCGGCGCCCTCGAGAGGCCACGGCCTTGCCTTGCCCCCACCCCGGGTCGGTCTCGGTCTTCGCACGAGCGACGCCGGTGCCCGTTACCCGAACGCCCGCTAAGGCTCTCGCTGAGCCATTGACATGGGGGCCCCGCACAAATTTTTTTTTAAAAAAAAAGAAAAATTAAAAAAATATAATAATAATAAAAATAATTAATTAATTAATTAAGGAATTAATTAAGTTAATTAATTATAATTAGATTAACCTAATCACTAATTAACCTAATTAACTGTTAGTTAATTAAAACAGAGTATGACGAACGGGACCCACCTGTCAGGTTGACCAAGTCAACTACTGACGTCATGCTGACGTCATGATGACGTCAGCAGACACTATTCTGGATAAGGTTGATTAAATTAAATAAATAAATCCTAAAAATGATTTAAATCTTTTAAAATTAATATAAAATAAACCGTAGCTCGGATGGAAAAACTTTGTACATGAAAGTTGCTCAGAACGACGAGACGAATTTGAATACGCAGCCCGTTTATCCGCCACGCATCCCTAGCATAGCGAACACGCAACTTTC
Source organism: Triticum urartu (assembly GCF_003073215.2). NCBI lineage: Eukaryota > Viridiplantae > Streptophyta > Magnoliopsida > Poales > Poaceae > Triticum > Triticum urartu. Next base: position 113,142,776 of record NC_053025.1, read on the forward strand.
CCCCTCTGTTTCATCTGTCCGAAAACGCGAAACACCGGGGATACTTTCCCGGATGTTTTCCCCCCTTCACCGGTATCACCTCATACCGCGATAGGGCACCCCTAGCACCGATACTTGTCATGTCATGCATCGCTATGCATCTGTTTGCTTAAATATTTATTGTTTCTCCCCCCTCTTCTCTCGCTAGACACCGGGACCGACGCCGCTGCTACCCAGTACGACTACGGAGTTGACGATCCCTCTCTCTTGCCAGAGCAACCAGGCAAGCCCCCCCTTTGATCACCAGATATCGCCTACTCTTCTCTATACTGCTTGCATTAGAGTAGTGTAGCATGTTACTGCTTCCCGTTAATCCTATCCTGATGCATAGCCTGTCCTTGCTACTACTGTTGTTACCTTTACCTGCAATCCTAATGCTTAGTATAGGATGCTAGTCTATCATCAGTGGCCCTACATCCTTGTCCGTCTGCCATGCTATACTATCGGGCCGTGATCACTCGGGAGTTGATCACGGGTATATACTATATACTTTATACATGATACATGTGGTGACTAAAGACGGGTCGGCTTGAGGAGCACCCGCGAGTGGATCTTTGAGGCGGAGCGACAGGGCAGGTTCCGACCACCTAGGAGAGAGGTGGGCCTGGCCCTGGTCGACGTTCGCGGATACTTAACACGCTTAACGAGATCTGGGTATTTGATCTGAGTTTGGCCATTTGGTCTATACGCACTAACCATCTACGCGGGAGTAGTTATGGGTATCCCGGCGTCGTGGTATCAGCCGAAGCCTTCGTGACGTCAGCGACTGAGTGGCGCGCGCCGGATTGGAACGTAAGCCTGCTCTTGTATTAAGGGGGCTAGTTCTGCTTCCGGCCGCGTACGCAACGTGCAGGTGTGCTAAGGGCGATGGGCCCAGACCCCTGCGCGATTAGGTTTAGACCGGCGTGCTGACCTCTCTGTTGGTCTAGGTGGGGCTGCGACGTGTTGATCTTCTGAGGCCGGGCATGACCCAGGAAAGTGTGTCCGGCCAAATGGGATCGAGCGTGTTGGGGTATGTGGTGCACCCCTGCAGGGAAGTTAATCTATTCGAATAGCCGTGATCTTCGGTAACAGGACGACTTGGAGTTGTATCTTGACCTTATGACAACTAGAACCGGATACTTAATAAAACACACCCTTCCAAGTGCCAGATACAACCGGTGGTCGCTCTCTCACAGGGCGACGAGGGGAGGATCATCGGTTAGGGTTATGCTATGCGATGATACTTGGAGGACTTCAGTCTACTCCCTTCTACATGCTGCAAGACGGAGGCTGCCAGAAGCATAGTCTTCGAAAGGATTAGCTATCCCCCTCCTATTCTGGCTTTCTGCAATTCAGTCCACCGATATGGCCCTTTGCACATTTACCCATGCATATGTAGTGTAGCTTCTTGCTTGCGAGTACTTTGGATGAGTACTCACGGTTGCTTTCTCCTTCTTTCCCTCTATCCCTTCTACCTGGTTGTCACAACCAGATGTTGGAGCCCAGGAGCCAGACGCCACCGTCGACGACGACCCCTACTACACCGGAGGTGCCTACTACTACGTGATGCCCGCTGACGATGACCAGGAGTAGTTAGGAGGATCCCAGGCAGGAGGTCTGCGCCTCTTTCGATCTGTATCCCAGTTTGTGCTAGCCTTCTTAAGGCAAACTTGTTTAACTTATGTCTGCACTCTGATATTGTTGCTTCCGCTGACTCGTCTATGATCGAGCTCTTGTATTCGAGCCCTCGAGGCCCCTGGCTTGTAATATGATGCTTGTATGACTTATTTTATTTGTAGAGTTGTGTTGTGATATCTTCCCGTGAGTCCCTGATCTTGATCGTAGACGTTTGCGTGTATGATTAGTGTACGATTGAATCGGGGGCGTCACAAGTTGGTATCAGAGCCGACTGCCTGTAGGAATCCCCCTTCCACACTCCTTGGCCGAAGTCGAGTCTAGACATTACAAAACCTTTTACTAACATGGCTGTGTGCCTTACGGGCCCACGTCGCCATCTGGGTGGTATTAGGATCTTTTACTCCTTGATCCTTACTCTGGGACTCTGAACCCTCTTCTACTCGGGTTAAACGATTTTACTAACTCTAACACTAGGATCCCGTGACCACATTCACCCCAAAGTTGGATAAGCCCTAGTTATTCTTTAGAGTAGTACTTGAACATTATCCACATTGTCATTTGACTCCTGTGAAAACATCTTTGTTTTCAGATGGAACCCACGAGGCAGGTCGTGCGCCACACGACGGCCATTGGTGCCTCAGGATCACCTGCTGTGTTAGTTGAGATGATGACCTATCTGGGTTATCGCTGGCACCCTGAGTACACCGTCTATGAGGAGTATCAGGACTTCAACCAGGAGCAGTACCGTGCCATCGTCCACCTCTACTCTCGGGAGTATGACTCCACTACCGTGCTGCACACTGCTCATGGTGTTGGAGTGACTATCGATATGGCGGTCCACGATGCTGCTTATGCTGCTCTGACACGTCTTCGTGGAGAGTATCAGGAGTTGGACACCTCCCCCTTCAGGCACATTGCTATCGCATCCGATGTTGGTGCGGAGGGATACTACACTGCTGCCTACTCCACTGTCACCCGAGAGCCCTTCTACCATCAGAACCTGGTTCTGCATGCTGATGGGCTGGATAGAGCTAACCGAGCTCTTCGCCACGAGTTGTACACCACCCGTCAGCACCTGTATCGTGCTCTGACGTTGTTGCACCCCTCTGTCCGCTCTGGTGATCTGTCGCGTTCTGCGATCTACCCTGCCCGGACCGTGATGCACCAGGGTGTCGGTTGGCCAGAGGTGGGAGGCTACTCTCCCGCACTTGGTCCTCTTCTGCCACTTGAGCGTCAGGTTCTGCACCAGAGTACCCGCGGACCCCAGGTTGCCGACGTGGTGTACCCGATGCCACACTACCAGCTTTCAGGCTACAGCTACCTCCGCAGTACCGCGTGGGACTGATGTAGACTTGCTTGTTAGTGTTAGATGCATTCGCCGCGAGCCTGCGTGCCGCCTATGATGTCTTAGTCTATGTACCAGACTCTGTGTAACGAACTCCATGCATGATCTCTTTTGTAAGATATGCCGACTACTATGTAGTATCTATCGTGCTGCTTTCGTTGTGCATGTTTCATCATGAATGATTCTCGTCTTTGCACATTTCTCAATACTGAACTACCCCTGTTATATATTAGCAGGATGGTTAGACCAGGTGGTCGTGGTCGTGGTCGTGGTGGCAACGCCCCACCACCGCCTGAGTACATGGCTGGGATGATGCAACAGTTTGAGCTGAACCGTCAGTTCATGGAGAATATTATGGCTCAGTTTCCTCGCCCCAATATGAACCAGCAGCCAACCCAAGTGACTCTGCAGGATTTCATGCGCCTCAACCCAACCGTGTACCGCAGCTCAACTCAGCCTCTGGATGCTGATGACTGGCTCCGTGACATCAACTATGAGATGGAGTCTGCTGATGTAGCCCCTGCCAGCTATGTCACCTTTGCTTCCTTCTTCCTGAAAGGACCCGCAGCTCAATGGTGGGATAGCCACAGGCGTACTCTGCCAGCTGGAACAATCATCACCTGGCCAGACTTCCAAGCTGCCTTCCGTGCTCGCTTCATTCCTCAGGGAGTCATGGACCGGAAGAAGCGTGAGTTCCGCAATCTCACCCAAGGCAACAAAATTGTGGAAGCTTACCAGCGGGAGTTTCTTGACTTGTCCCGCTATGCTGAAGAAGACATCGCAACTGATGCATGCAGACAGGAGAAGTTCCGTGATGGCCTTCAAGCTGACATCAAGCTCGCACTTCTAGTGCATGACTTTGCTGATTTCGCCACTCTGGTGAACAAAGCCATCAATGTCGAAACTGGTCTGCAGGAATACCAGAGCTCTCACAAGCGCAGCCGTGACACGGGCTCATCTTCGGGCCCGTCCTCGCAGAGGCGCAAGATATGGATCCCCAACAGCATGTACCAGCCGGATGCACCTGCCCCAAGGCAGTCCTATGCTGCACCTCGTCTGCCTGCTCCTCCAACTAGGCAGACAAGACTTCCAGCTCCACCACCACAAGCTCCTGTTCCCACTCCCAATAATGGCCTCTGCTACAAGTGTGGTCAGCCAGGTCACCGTGCTAGGGATTGCAATCAAAACCAGAATCAACTGGCCCTCCCAGCAACTGGCCGTGGAAGCAACCAGTCCTCGCAACAACAGTGCCAAGTCTTATGGTCGTGTTCATGCCAACCATGTTGATCTCAATGAAGTTCTAGACCAGCCTGCTACCGTGATGGGTACACTCCTCGTAAACTCAGTACCTGCATCTGTTTTATTCGATTCAGGGGCATCGCATTCATTCATGTCAGAAGATTTTGCATACAAGCATGACGTTAAATGTGAGGAGATGAACACTTCGGTATTGGTAAAAACCCCCGTGGGACAATGTCAAACCTCACTGGTTGGCATCGATGTCCCCGTGGAAATCGAAGGGTTGGAATTCTATGCCTCTCCCATTATCCTGAAGTCGTCTAACATCGACCTCATTCTGGGCATGGATTGGTTGAAAGCGCATACTGCTTCTATAGTTTGCGCCACTAAGGTCGTCCATCTGCTACACCCTTCTGACGAAATAATAGCTTACCAAGCTCATCTAGTTCAGAACGCCGAGGCACGACTTTATGCCTTGAATGCGTTGAACGCTGCACCACTCGAGGGCATTGAAAACATTCCCGTCGTTCGTGAATTCCAAGATGTCTTCCCAGAAGAACTTCCAGGGATTCCCCCTGCTAGAGCTGTCGAATTCATCATCGACTTGAAACCCGGCACCACCCCTATAGCTAAACGACCCTATAAGATGCCGCCGCATGAACTCATTGAGCTTAAGGAGGAAATCGAGAAATCTCTTGTCAAAGGTTTCATTCGCCCAAGTTGCTCTCCTTGGGGAGCACCTTCTCTCTTTGTTAAGAAAAAGGATGGGACAAACCGATTAGTCCAAGACTACCGTCCTATAAACCAAGCTACCATTCAGAATAAATATCCTCTTCCTCGGATCAATGATCTTTATGATCAACTGGCTGGTTCATCAGTGTTCTCCAAACTTGACTTGAGGTTGGGTTACCACCAGATCCGTGTTCGTGAGGAGGACATCCCAAAAACCGCCTTCGTGACTCGGTATGGGTCATACGAGTACACCGTCATGTCATTCGGCTTAACGAATGCTCCCGCCACCTTCTCTCGTCTGATGAATTATATATTCATGGATTACCTCGACAAGTTCGTCGTGGTTTACCTGGACGATATCCTTGTATTTTCCAAGAACGAGGAAGAACATGCTGGACATTTGCGTCTTGTGCTGGAGAAGCTTCGAGAACATCAACTGTATGCTAAGTATTCCAAGTGTGAATTCTGGCTCCCCGAAGTAACCTATCTTGGGCATGTCATCTCCAAGGATGGTATTGCCGTCAACCCTGAACGAGTTCAGGCTATTCTCGATTGGACTCCTCCGAAGAATGTGAAGCAAGTCCGAAGTTTTCTCGGCCTCGCTAGCTACTGCCGTCGATTCGTCGAGAACTTCTCCAAGATTGCCAGGCCTCTGACTAATCTTTTGCATAAGGGTGTCAAGTTTGACTGGACAGACAAGTGTCAGGAAAGTTTCCATGCGCTCAAAAACAAGTTGACTTCTGCCCCCGTACTTGCTCCACCTGATACTAAGAAGGACTTCGTCATTTACTGCGACGCTTCCCGTCAAGGATTAGGCTGTGTCCTAATGCAAGAGCGCAGAGTGATTGCTTATGCCTCTCGTCAACTGCGCCCTCACGAAGAAAACTACCCAGTTCATGACCTCGAGCTTGCTGCTGTCATTCATGCACTGAAGCAGTGGCGACATTACCTTCTCGGTAATCGTTGCGAGATCTTCACCGACCATCAAAGTCTGAAGTATCTGTTTACTCAGCCAGATTTGAACCTACGCCAGCAAAGATGGATGGAGACTGTTGCAGACTTTGACGTGGGTATATCCTATACCCCCGGCAAGGCTAATGCAATGGCTGATGCCTTGAGCCGCAAGTCTTACTGCAACCACCTCCAGGTCCACAAAGTTCAGCCCTCGCTTGCCGAAGAATTTAGAAGGCTGAACCTCCATATTGTTCCTCCGGGATCACTCGCTCCCCCTCCCGAAGATTTCCCCAAACGGAACCTCCATGTTGTTTCCAGGGGTTCTCTCAATACCCTGGTTGCGAAACCAGATCTTGTGGACACCATCAAATGGATACAGAACTGTGACGATGAAGTCCTCAAGATTAAGCGCGACCTAAAAAAAGGAAAGCCCTCATTCTTCACGATCGCCGACGATGGCGCCTTGTATTTCAAAGGCTGCCTAGTGGTACCATGTTCGAAGAAAAATCTGGATAAGACTAAAAGGGTTATGCAAGAAGCCCATGATACGCCTCTGTCCATCCATCCTGGTAGTACAAAGATGTACCAGGATATTCGTCAAAGATTCTGGTGGTCTAATATGAAGCAGGACATTGCTCGTTATGTTGCTGAGTGTGACGTTTGTCGCCGAATCAAAGCAGAGCATCAAAAGCCTGCTGGAACTCTGCAACCTATCTCTATTCCTGAATGGAAATGGGACCATGTTGAAATGGACTTCGTCACTGGATTTCCCAAATCACAGAAAGGTAATGATGCTATTCTTGTCGTCATTGACCGGCTTTCCAAAGTTGCCCATTTTTTGGCGGTCAAAGAGACAATCACTACTAGTCAGCTTGCCACTCTCTACATGGCCAGAATTGTTTCACTTCACGGAATTCCACTGGTTATCAGTTCAGACCGTGGCAGCTTATTCACTTCAAGGTTTTGGGCGAGTTTCCAAGAAGCTATGGGGACTCATCTGTCGTTCAGTACTGCGTTCCATCCTCAGTCGCAAGGACAGGTTGAACGTGTCAACCAAGTTCTCGAAGACATGCTTCGAGCTTGTGTAATCTCATTCGGCAAGAAATGGGAGGAATCTCTTCCATATGCCGAGTTCTCTTATAATAATAGCTATCAAGCTAGTCTGAAGATGTCCTCCTTCGAAGTGCTATATGGACGAAAGTGTCGAACCCCTCTGAACTGGTCAGAAACTGGGGAGCGTCCACTCTTCGGTCCGGATATTATCCAACAGGCCGAAGAACAAGTTCGCATTATTCGCGAGAATCTCAAGACTACTCAGTCACGTCAGAAAAGTCAGTATGACCGACATCACCAAGACATGGTCTATCAACCTGGTGAAAAGGCTTATCTTCGAGTTACACCAATGAAGGGTGCACACCGCTTCGGGATCAAAGGAAAGCTAGCTCCCCGCTATATTGGTCCTTTCACTATTCTCGAAAGGCGTGGAAAGGTGGCATATCAACTGGAGCTTCCGCCGAACCTTTCTCAGGTTCACGATGTGTTCCACGTGTCACAACTCCGACGCTGCTTCAAGGACCCAATCCGAGCAGTGGATCATGAAGTTCTTGAATTGCAACAAGACCTCTCCTATAAAGAGCATCCGGTCCGCATTCTCGTCCAAGCTGAACGCCGCACCCGTCAGAAGGCGATCAAGTTCCTCAAGGTCCAGTGGTCGAATCACTCTGAAGACGAAGCCACCTGGGAACGCGAGGATCGTCTTCGCGATGAATACCCTGCACTGTTTCCTTCTACCTCCTAAATCTCGGGACGAGATTTCTTGTAGTGGAGGAGATTTGTAACGCCCGGATAATCATGCTACAGTGATCTCATGTTAATGGTGACACGTCGCCTCTGTCACCGTAATTAATCTCGGGTTAATTCAAAACCGTTTCAAATTTAAATCCTAAATAAGTCAAACGACAAAAGTTTTCAAATATTAAAATAAAATGTTCGGGCTATGTCTAATATTGCATCGGTAATTATGATGAAGTAAACACCTTTTTATAAAATGGCTAAATACTTTTAGATGAATTAAACAGGAAAGAGATAATAAAAGAAAATAAATAAAAGGAAAACAGAAAACTAAAACAAGATAAAAAGAAAAGGAAAAGGAGAGAAGGCCACCCCCCCACTGGGCCAGACGGCCCAGCCGGCCAGGCCACCAACCGGCCCAACTGGGCAAAGGCCCAGCCGTCCAACCCCATTCCCCATATCCCCACGACCCAAACCCTAACCCCCACCCCGTCACCCACTCGCCCCCTTCCCCCCAGTCGCTCTCCCCCTCCTCTCGCCTCCCGATCCGATCTGGATCAGGGACGAACTGCCCCCCTCCCGCGACGCCAGCGCCCCACTTCCCCATCGCCTCGACCCCGACGCCGCGCCCCATCGCTCGTCGTCGTCCGAAGCCCGCGCCGCCGCCTGGACCTCGCCGCCTCGACCCCCGACGCCACCATCGCCTTCCTCCTCGCCGGCGCCATCGTCACCGGACCACCTCGACCCCACTGCCGAGACCCTACGCCCCGCCGTGAGCTCCGGCCTCCCTCCCTCTCTCCCCTGGCTCTCTGTCCCCGGCCATCGAGGCCCACTACCGCGCCGCCCCGCCCCGCTCCCTGCTAGCGCTGCCGCCTGCGCCTGCTGCGCGCTGCTTAGGGCCGCCCGCCTCGCCACTGCCCGCGCTCCTCTTGCGCCCCTGCCGCTGCGTCCGCCGGGCCGCACCCCTTTCCCCACCGCTGGCGCTGCCGCCGGCCACTCCCTCTGCCCCGCTGCTCATCGCCATCGATCCGGCCGACCGCGCCGCGGTCGCCGCGATCCGTCCCCGTTCCTTGCCGCGCGAAGCACCTCGCCGGGCCGCGCTTGTCCCAGCCACCGCCGCACCCGCACCGGCCTCTACTGCAGTGCGCCGGCGCCCTCGAGAGGCCACGACCTTGCCTTGCCCCCACCCCGGGTCGGTCTCGGTCTTCGCACGAGCGACGCCGGTGCCCGTTTCCCGAACGCCCGCTAAGGCTCTCGCTGAGCCATTGACATGGGGGCCCCGCACAGAACATTTTTTTTTTAAAAAGAAAGAAGAGAAGAATTAAAAATATATATAATAATAATAAAAATAATTAATTAATTAAGGAATTAATTAAGTTAATTAATTATAATTAGATTAACCTAATCACTAATTAACCTAATTAACTGTTAGTTAATTAAAACAGAGTATGACGAACGGGACCCACCTGTCAGGTTGACCAAGTCAACTACTGACGTCATGCTGACGTCATGATGACGTCAGCAGACACTATTCTGGATAAGGTTGATTAAATTAAATAAATAAATCCTAAAAATGATTTAAATCTTTTAAAATTAATATAAAATAAACCGTAGCTCGGATGGAAAAACTTTGTACATGAAAGTTGCTCAGAACGACGAGACGAATTTGAATACGCAGCCCGTTTATCTGCCACGCATCCCTAGCATAGCGAACACGCAACTTTCCCCCTCTGTTTCATCTGTCTGAAAACGCGAAACACCGGGGATACTTTCCCGGATGTTTTCCCCCCTTCACCGGTATCACCTCATACCGCGATAGGGCACCCCTAGCACCGATACTTGTCATGTCATGCATCGCTATGCATCTGTTTGCTTAAATATTTATTGTTTCTCCCCCCTCTTCTCTCGCTAGACACCGGGACCGACGCCGCTGCTACCCAGTACGACTACGGAGTTGACGATCCCTCTCTCTTGCCAGAGCAACCAGGCAAGCCCCCCCTTTGATCACCAGATATCGCCTACTCTTCTCTATACTGCTTGCATTAGAGTAGTGTAGCATGTTACTGCTTCCCGTTAATCCTATCCTGATGCATAGCCTGTCCTTGCTACTACTGTTGTTACCTTTACCTGCAATCCTAATGCTTAGTATAGGATGCTAGTTTATCATCAGTGGCCCTACATCCTTGTCCGTCTGCCATGCTATACTATCGGGCCGTGATCACTCGGGAGTTGATCACGGGTATATACTATATACTTTATACATGATACATGTGGTGACTAAAGACGGGTCGGCTTGAGGAGCACCCGCGAGTGGATCTTTGAGGCGGAGCGACAGGGCAGGTTCCGACCACCTAGGAGAGAGGTGGGGGCCTGGCCCTGGTCGACGTTCGCGGATACTTAACACGCTTAACGAGATCTGGGTATTTGATCTGAGTTTGGCCATTTGGTCTATACGCACTAACCATCTACGCGGGAGTAGTTATGGGTATCCCGGCGTCGTGGTATCAGCCGAAGCCTTCGTGACGTCAGCGACTGAGTGGCGCGCGCCGGATTGGACTGAAATGCCACTAGGCTAGGTCTGCTTTCGACCGCGTACGCAACGTGCAGGTGTGCTAAGGGCGATGGGCCCAGACCCCTGTGCGCATAGGTTTAGACTGGCGTGCTGACCTCTCTGTTGTGCCTAGGTGGGTCTGCGACGTGTTGATCTTTCACGGCCGGGCATGACCTCGAAAAGTGTGTCCGGCCAAATGGGATCGAGCGTGTTGGGGTATGTGGTGCACCCCTGCAGGGAAGTTAATCTATTCGAATAGCCGTGATCTTCAGTAACAGGACGACTTGGAGTTGTACCTTGACCTTATGACAACTAGAACCGGATACTTAATAAAACACACCCTTCCAAGTGCCAGATACAACCGGTGATCGCTCTCTCACAGGGCGACGAGGGGAGGATCATCGGTTAGGGTTATGCTATGCGATGATACTTGGAGGACTTCAGTCTACTCCCTTCTGCATGCTGCAAGACGGTGGCTGCCAGAAGCGTAGTCTTCGAAAGGATTAGTTATCCCCCTCTTATTCTGGCTTTCTGCAGTTCAGTCCACCGATATGGCCCTTCTGATACCAATGCATACATATGTAATGTAGGTCCTTGCTTGCGAGTACTTTGGATGAGTACTCACGGTTGCTTTTCTTCCCCTTTTCCCCTTTCCTATATCCGATTGCTGCAACCAGACGATGGAGCCCAGGAGCCAGATGCCACTGTTGATGACGACTACTACTACTCGAGAGGTGCCTACTACTACGCGCAGCCCGCTGACGACGACTAGGAGTAGTTTAGGAGGATCCCAGGCAGGAGGCCTGCGCCTCTTTCGATCTGTATCCCAGTTTGTGCTAGCCTTCTTAAGGAAAACTTGTTTAACTTATGTCTGTACTCAGATATTGTTGCTTCCGCTGACTCGTCTATGATCGAGCTCTTGTATTCGAGCCCTCGAGGCCCCTGGCTTGTAATATGATGCTTGTATGACTTATTTTATTTGTAGAGTTGTGTTGTGATATCTTCCCGTGAGTCTCTGATCTTGATCGTACACGTTTGCGTGTATGATTAGTGTACGATTGAATCGGGGGCGTCACATTTAGACTACCAACCCAAACCCTTAGGACCCCTCTGTTAGTGAGTTCACCTCGAGCAGAGTATATGGCTAGTCGATGGTGCGACCAGATACCCTTAACCATTGGCAACCATGTTTTCCCGTCCGACCTAATTATCTTGGAGTCACAAGGATTGGATGTGATATTAGGAATGGACTGGATGTCAAAGTACGGAGGAAGCATTGACTGTGTTAGTAGGTCAATTTGTCTCACCACCCCGGAGGGAAAAAGGATCAAGTATGTATCTAGGCATGCGCCAAGAAGTAGTCAAGTGAATACCCTCATGGGAGTTGTTCAGGAGGAAGTGCCTGTAGTGAAGGATTACCTGGATGTTTTCCCAGAGGAGTTACCAGGCATGCCACCGGATCGAGACATCGAGTTTTTGATAGAGCTATTGCCAGGTACCGGGCCTATATCGAAGAGACCATACCGGATTCTCGCGAATGATCTGGAAGAGATTAAGAAACAGATCAAGGAATTATTGGAGAAAGGTTACATTCGACGGAGCTCATCACCATGGGGAGCCCAATGCTTTTGGTTGAGAAGAAGGATAAGTCTTTAAGAATGGTTGTTGATTATCGGGCCTTGAATGAAGTGACGCTCAAGAACAAGTACCCACTGCCAATGATCAATGATCTATTTGACCAGCTGCAAGGAGCTAAGGTGTTTTCGAAGATCGATTTGCAATCAGGATACCATCAGTTGAAGATCCGAGAGAAGGGTATACCCAAGACAGCATTCACCACACGGTACGGGCTATATGAATATACGGTCATGTCATTTGGACTGACTAATGCCCCTGCCTATTTCACGAGCATGATGAACAAGGTGTTCATGGAGTATTTGGACAAGTTTGTTGTGGTGTTTATTGATGATATAATGGTATACTCGAAGAATGAAGAGGAGCACAAGGAGCATTTGCGTTTAGTTCTCGAGAAACTCAGGGAACACCAGTTGTATGACAAGTTCAGCAAATGCGAGTTTTGGTTGAAGGAAGTCGGATTCCTTGGACATGTTATATCAGGAGAAGGTATAGCAGTAGACCCCACCAAGGTTCAGTCAGTCACTGAATGATTGGCACCCACTTCAGTTAGCGAGACCCACAGTTTTCTTGGACTCGCAGGATACTATCGGAGATTCATTGAGAATTTTTCCAAGATTGCGAAGCCAATGATGGAGTTATTGAAGAAGGATACCAAGTTTAAATGGACGGAAGATTGCGAGGCAAGTTTCCAGGAGTTAAAGAAACGTTTGACTACAGCCCCAGTGCTGATACTGCTAGATATACGTAAGGATTTCCAAGTGTATTGCGACGCCTCTCGCTTAGGACTTGGAAGTGTGCTTATGCAAGACGGAAGAGTTGTCTTGTATGCCTCACGACAACTAAAACCGCACGAGTTGAATTATGCCACGCATGATTTGGAGCTAGAAGCCGTAGTGCATGCGTTGAAGACTTGGAGACATTACCTTATTGGAAACCGTTGTGACGTGTACACGGATCATAAGAGTTTGAAGTACATCTTCACACAGAAGGAGCTGAACCTTAGGCAGAGGAGATGGTTGGAGCTTATAAAGGATTATTACATGAAGCTGCACTATCATCCAGGAAAGGCCAATGCCGTAGCAGACGCTTTGATCCGGAAGAGTTATGCTAATATCCTAAGGGGTACGGGATTACCAAAGGAGTTAGCAGAGGATCTCAGGGAACTTCAATTGGAGATTGTTCCTAGAGGTTTTGTTGCAACAATGGAGGTTACAGTCTACATTGTTGGGAAAGATTCGAGAAGCTCAGAAGGATGACAAAGAGATTGCTGAGATAAAAGAGAGAATGAGCAAAGGAAAGGCCAAAGGTTTTCGTGAGGATGAACACGACACCTTATGGTTTGAGGACCGAGTTTATGTCCCCAATAATACAGAGATTAGGAAGTTAATACTTCAGGAGGTTCATGACTCACCATACTCGATACACCCCGGAAACACCAAGATGTATTTGGATTTAAAGGAACGTTTCTGGTGGACAGGGATGAAGAAAGATATTGCCGAGTATGTAGCCATATGTGATGTATGTCAGAGAGTGAAGGCAGAGCATCAAAAGCCAGCAGGATTGTTACAGCCTATATGCCGATACCCGAATGGAAGTGGGATAGACTTGGCATGGATTTTATCACCGGATTACCCAGGACCAAATCAGGATATGATTCTATATGGGTAGTAGTTGATCACTTGACCAAAGTGGCTCACTTTATCCTAGTGAAAACAACTTATACAAGTGTGAAGTTGGCCAAGATATATATGTCCAGGATCTTATGTCTGCATGGAGTTCCGAGGACCACCGTATCCGATAGAGGAACACAGTTTACCTCAAAGTTTTGGCATCAGTTGCACCAGACTTTGGGAACGAGATTGGGGTTTAGTACAACATTTCACCCGCAGATGGATGGACAGACCGAGAGAGTCAACCAGATTCTAGAGGACATGTTGAGGGCATGTGCGCTAGATTATGGATCTAGTTGGGATGAAAATTTGCCTTACGCGGAGTTCTCATACAATAATAGTTACCAAGCCAGTTTGAAGATGGCACCATTCGAAGCCTTGTACGGACGAAGGTGCAGAACACCGCTGATGTGGGATGAAGTAGGAGACGACAGTTTTTTGGACCAGACTTGATCAAAGAGTCTGAGGAGAAAGTTAAACTGATTCGAGATAGACTGAAGATAGCTCAGTCCAGGCAGAAGAGTTATGCAGATTCAAAGCGCAAGGAGGTAACCTATGAAATTGGAGATAGAGCATATCTACGAGTGTCACCCTTGCGAGGAGTGAAACGTTTTGGAGTTAAGGGAAAGTTAGCCCCGAGATTTGTAGGACCGTATCGTGTTTTAGAACGGATGGGAGAAGTTGCCTACAAGTTGGAATTACCTGAAGGACTGTCAGGAATTCATGATGTGTTCCACATTTCACAGTTGAAGAAGTGCCACGCTGAGATGGCCGATATACCGTTAAGAGATACCGTACCCTTGGAGGCGATTCAGCTGGACAGTGATTTGACTTATGAGGAGAAGCCAATCAAGATTCTTGAGTTTGCTAGGTGAGTCACCCATAGCAAGGTTATCAAGTTTTGCAATGTTCAGTGGAGCCACCATACCGAGGATGAAGCCACCTGCGCTAGATTATGGATCTTCGCAAAGACCACCCACACCTATTTTCTAGCCAACCCGAATCTCGAGGGCGAGATTCATCTTAAGGGGGGTAGGTTTGTAACATCCCAAATTTTCAATTTGGAATGTTATACATAGATCATTCTTGCATATCATATTTTATTGCATTTCGTTTCGCGATCCTCGAAAATCCTAAGCAACTCAAGGACCCTCGGAGAGAGTTGGGGATTTCCCGGTTTTCATATTTGATTTTTATCAAATATTGAAACGAGGATTTTTGGTTTTAATTATTTTTCTCTCTGAAAATATTTCTATTAAAATATATGAGAGGTGATAATATGACTTCTCCAAAATAATTGAAATATTGGAGGAAAATATTAAAATCAAATATTTGATTTTATTCGGATTTTATTGCAATTTTATTTGCATTAGAAAAATTGAACGATTTCAAAATTGCATTTTGGGGCCAAGAAAATGTTCATCTCGTTCTAAATATTTTATTTAGACGGTGAAAATTTGTTTTGGCATTTTTAGATTTTTATTTTATTTTCTAGGATTTTTTCCTGTTCGGCAAAATTATTTTAAAAAAAAACTTCCAGCGCCGACTGGGCCGAAACCCAGCCGGGCCGGCCCATCTCCCCGCGCCGCCGTCTCCCCCAGGACGCGTCGCCGCCGTCGACTCGGACAAGAGTCCGAGCCGGACTCCTCTTCCGCTGCCGCCTTGCCACCTCCTCCAAGCCACCCCTCCCCCCTTTAATATGCCGTCCCAAGCCCCCCCGCCACCACCACCAATCCCGCCACCGCCGTAGCCCGCCTCCCGAGCCGCGCTGCCGCCTCCCGCGCCTCACCGCCGCTGCACCGCCGCCCCGCAAGCCCGCCGCCGAAGCCCCAGCCCGCCGGAGCCCCGCGCCTCGCCGGATCCGACGAGGTAGCCGCCGCCAGTTTCCTCTAGAAAACTGATTTGTTTTTTTAAAGAAAAACCCTAGTTCATTTTTTTAGATCGGTTCGCCGGTTTTTCTCGGTTCTTCAATTTAGCGGACGTTCATCCGTACGTTCGTTTTAACGAACGGTTTTCACTCGATAGTTATAGACAATGAATGTTTGTTCGTTAGCCTATTCGTCCGTTTTCTTTTTATCGGATTTTTCCGCGATTATTTTCAATCACGATTTCTGATCCGATTTCCGTTTCAGTTTATCTTTCTGCTCGTTTATCGGAATCAGGCGATACAAGCGCCTAGATCTTCGTCTCGAGACCCTCTTTCTGTTTAATCGACTTAAACCAGATTTTGCTATTGTAAAATTTGACCTTAGTCCAGATTAGTAAACGGATCTTGTTTCTTTCGCTGTTTGAGTTTCGTTGCTCCGTTCGATTTGATTCTTTTTGCAAACCGGAGTTCTTAAGTTGAACTTTCTGGTCAATTCTTCTTATTTGAGTTTTTCCCATGCATCTTTGCTTGATTGCTTATGTATGCTATTGTTTGTTTGCGATAGAATTCCCGGAGTGCGAAGCGTGCTACATCGAATCCCTAGGTTTCGCGGATCGTCAGCAAGGCAAGTAACACATTGATCATACTGTTTCCATAGCCAATTTTTATGCATTAGTTTCAATCCTCAAACATTGCATGATTAGGATGCCATTAACATGTGGGTTGGGAAGTAGATGATGAGGTAGAACCTATTGCCCTGTTATACTCAAACTCTTGGGAGTTACTTCTACGCGTTGCTTATATTGCTATGCTATGCTCGTAGACGTGGTTTGGGTGAGTGAAATCCATGACAGTTGTGAGATTGTTAATTAATGGTTCAACTTAAGGTGGCAACTTGAATACACATCTGGGTGGATTGAGGCACCTGGAGAACCCAGTGTTGCTTGTATTTTTGGAAATCCCGGGGTACCGTGTGATCTTCCTATGGACCGCCACCCAGGCTCAAAGGGAACTGAGATGATTCATGCTAGAAACTTCCATGTGCATCCACAAGCTATTATGGGATCTAGCATAGTTGAGTAAGTTACGTGAAGCTCTCGAAGAGGTAGATCAGCAGGTAGTGGGTCGTAGGTTTGGTATGGTCGGCCCGGAGTAGAGAGTTAATGTTTCTGAAAGACTGTGTCTCGGTCATCCGTTTCTCAAACACCATGTAGTGCGAGAAATTCAATGGAGGCGATCGAGTGTTGTGGGGAAAAGTGCGCAAATCTCTGCAGAGTGTACAATCTAATGATGGTTAGCCGTGTCCCCGGTTATGGACAATTTTGAGTATCTAGTACTTGGAGTATCTTAAGTATCCCATCACTCTTTAAATTAATATTGTTGGGTTGATAATTACTTTAATTTGGATTGAGTTGGAGGAACCTTCTCAATGATGTTTCAACTACCATGATAGTTAATTAAAATCTATTCCTTTGTTGTAGGAAAAATTGGCTTTTTGCAAAAACTATAACCATAGAGCTTTCCACCAGCCAAATATGCATGTAGTGATAGAATTATTTTGTTCTTGCTCTACTGTGTTATATTGCCAGCATATTCCATGTGCTGACCCGTTTTCGGGCGGCAACGTATTATGTTACAGACTTTTCAGACGAGGAGTAAGTTTCGTTAGGTCATTGCCGTGCAGCTCAGCTATGCCGTTGGAGTTGATGGACTCACTTTATCTTCCAAGCCTTCCGTTGTTATCTTATTAGATGGCATTAGGCCATATTTATTGTAATAAGTTCTCTTTTGAGACATTCGATGTAATAAGTGTGTGATTGCTACTCTGTTATAAATCCTCGAGTACTGTGTGTGTCAGCATTACCGATCCAGGGATGACACTGAAGCATAGAGACTTGACCGTTTGAGGTCGGGTCGCTACAATCATGCCTAGTGATAGCTTCACATTGGGTTTAGAAAGTGAAATCTTTTGAAGTTTGACAATGACAGTATTGGTCATAGAATCAATTGATGAATAATTAGTATAAGGAAGAGAACCTTCACATGCAAATACACTATATTGGAAATCTTTTGTGATTGTAAGTCCCCATAAACATATTATATGCCAAAATCATTGACGTTGGACAAGGAAGACAACGTAATGGTTTGTGTTTGTTCATATTCACATAGAAGTTATATTGTCATAGATCCTTCAACATGTGGTGCTTGCCCCCCATCTTTGCTAGCCAAAATTTTCGCACCAAGTAGAGATACTACTTCTGCATCCAAAAAACCCTTAAACCCAAATCTTATCATCAAGAGTCCACCATACCTACCTAAGGATTGAGCAAGATCCTTCAAGTAAGTTGTCATCGGTGCAATAAGGCAATAAAAATTGCTTCTAAAAGTGTTAGATCATTTAGTATAAGAGAAAATTGACCATTGTACGAACTTGTGATGGCAAAGAATAAAAGCGACAGACTACATAATAAAGGTTTCTATCATAAGGGGTAATATAACATGACATTCTTCTTCACTAAGGGGTTGAGCATACAAACAAATAAGCGCATGGCAACATTTTCTTCCCTCTGTGAAGGGCCTATCTTTTACTTTTATGTATTTACTTTCATGCAAGAGTCAAAGTTTTTCTCTCTATTTATTTTTTATTTTTCTTGTTTGGCAAGCATCATGTGGTGAAGAAAGATCTAGGCACATATATCTAGTTGGATATGGGTAGCATGAGTTATTATTGTTGACATCACCCTTGAGGTGAATATGTTGGGAGGCGAAATTATAAGCCCCTATCTTTCTGTGTGTCCGGTTGAAACATTTTGCTCATGTGTATGAGATGAGTGTTAGCAATCATAGAAGACTATATGATGGTTGAGTATGTGGAGCTCTTACTTAGACTGTGTTGTATAAGTTGAATTACAATTGCTTGGTGACTGAGAACATAGGTTGTTGAGTTTCAAGAGAATTCATTGTTTGAACCTTAACATGTGAATTGGTTGCTACTATAACATGAGAAGTTTTATAAGAAAGAGTTGTTGTCATAATGCTAGGAAAAGTGATTGAAATTATCATTGATCAAACTTATGCACTTTGCTAGCATTCACACTTCATAAATTATTTCTTTTATCATTTACCTACTCAAGGACGAGTAGGAATTAAGATTGGCGATTTTGATATGTCTCCAACATATCTATAATTTATGAAGTATTCATGCTATTATATTATTATTCTTGGATGTTTTACAATAATTTTGTAGCAAATTTAGATCATTTTTTGGGACTAACCTATTGACCCAGTGCCCAGTGCCAGTTGTTGTTTTTTACATTGCAGGAAATCAATATCAAATGGAGACCAAACACCGTGAAACTTTTTGTGGATTTTTTATGGACCAAAAGACCACCAGTGGGCCAGAGAAGCACCTGGGGGTGCCCCGAGGGGGGCACAACCCACCAGGACATGCCCGGGGGCCCAGGCGTGCCCAAGTGGGTTGTGCCCACCTCGGTGGCCTCCCGCACCCCTCTTTACCCTATAAAATCCCAAATATTCCAAAACACCCTCGGGGTTAACCTAGATCAGAAGTTTCGCCGCCGCAAGGCACTGTAGCCACCAAAAACCAATCTAGACCTCGTTCCGGCACCCTGCCAAAGGGGGGAATCATCACCGGTGGCCAGCTTCATCATCCCGGCGGCCACCACGATGAGGAGGGAGTAGAGTAGTCCACCCTCGAGGCTGAGGGTTTGTACCAGTAGCCATGTGTTCAATCTCTCTCTCTCTCTCTCTCTCTCGTGTTCTTGAGATGTCACGATCTTTATGTATCGCAGGCTTTGTTAATATAGTTGGATCATATAGTGTTTCCCCCTCTCTATCTTGTTGTGATGAATTGAGTATTTCCCATTGAGATTTCGTTGTTATCGGATTGAAAACTTTTATGGATTTGAGAGCACTTGATATATGTCTTGCATATGAATACTCATGGTGACAATGTGGTATCATATTGATTCACTTGATATGTGTTTTGGCACTCAACTCAAGGATTCCCGAGGTGACATTGGGGTAATCTATGCATAGGGGTTGATGCAAGTTATCGTCTTTTGTTTCTTCGGTAGAAATCTTGGGGCACTCTTTGAGGTTCTTTGTGTTGGATTGAGTATTATGAATCTAAAATTAGTTGGTGTTATTTTAGTATGAACTCTTGGATAGATCGATCGGAAAGAATAGCTTCGAGGTGGTTTCGTACCCTACAAACGATTTCTTCTTATGTTCTCCGCTAGATAAGAACTTTGGAGTGATTCTTCCATCCACGTTGAGGGATGGTTATATGATCCAATTATAAGCATTGCTGAGAGACTGCACCAGCGGAAGGACGGACCCTAGGCCTCATTTTCAAGCATTGCAATACCGTTTTTGTGCCCGTTTACTATTTGCTACCTTGCTGTTTTTAATTATTCAGATTATAAAAATATATTTCTACCATCCATATTACACTTGTATCACCATCTCTTCACTGAACTAGTGCACCTATACAATTTTCCATTGTATTGGGTGTGTTGGGGACACAAGAGACTTTTTATTATTTGGTTGCAGGGTTGTTTGAGAGAGACCATCTTCATCCTACACCTCCCACGGATTGATAAACCTTAGGTCATCCACTTGAGGGAAAATTGCTATTATCCTAGAAAACTCCGCGCTTGGAGGCCCAACACGTGTCTACAAGAATAAAGTTGTGTAGTAGACATCAGGCAGCAGCATCAATATCCTTTATTATGATACTTTTCGCTATATGAATTTGACTGACAAAGATCTTAAGCCATCTTCTACTATTTTTCGTGGGGTGGTGCCTGGTAAGTCGGCATGCCCGGTGGGCAAGATAGCTTTGGAAGTGGCTTTAGGCGATGATCATGATTACAGAGCTGAGACATTGACTTTTGAGGTGGTCAAGATCAAGAGCCCTTATCACGCCCTGTTTGGGTGGCCGACTTATGCTAAATTTATGGCACGGTGTTGTTATGTTTATCTGCAGCTTAAAATGCCGGGTCGCAAGGGTACCATCACATTGCATGGAAATAGGAAGATAGCCTTGGAGTGTGAAGAGGGCGATGCTGCTTATGCTGAGCCTGTTTGTGCAACAGAGGAGTTGAAGTTCTACAAAGATAATGTTGACCCGGCAGATATGACACCTTTGAAAAAACCAACAACAGAGCATGACCCCTTTGAAGGAAATATGCCCTAGAGGTAATAATAAAGTTATTATTTATATTTCATTATATCATGATAAATGTTTATTATTCATGCTAGAATTGTATTAACCGGAAACTTGATACATGTGTGAATACATAGACAAAACAAAGTGGCACTAGCATGCCTCTACTTGACTAGCTCCTTCAACAAAGATGGTTAAGTTTCCTGACCATAAACATGTGTTGTCATTTGATGAACAGGATCACATCATTAGGAGAATGATGTGATGGACAAGACCCATCCGTTAGCTTAGCATAATGATCATTAAGTTTTATTGCTATTGCTTTCTTCATGACTTATACATATTCCTTTGAATATGAGATTATACAACTCCCGAATACCGAAGGAATACCTTGTGTGCTATCAAATGTCACAACGTAACTGGGTGATTATAAATATGCTCTACAGGTATCTCTAGAGGTGTTTGTTGGGTTGGCATAGATCGAGATTAAGATTTGTCACTCCGAGTATCGAAGATGTATCTCTGGGCCGTCTCGGTAATGCACATCATGATAAGCCTTGCAAGCAATGTGACTAATGAGTTAGTTACGACATGATACATTACGGAACAAGTAAAAGATACTTGCCGATAACGAGATTGAACTAGGTATGAAGATACCGACGATCGAATCTCGGGCATGTAACATACCTATGACAAAGGGAATAGCGTATGTTGTCATTGCGGTTTGACCGATAAATATATTTGTAGAATATGTAGGAACCAATATGAGCATCCAGATTCTGCTATTAGTTATTGACCGGAGATGTGTCTCGGTCATGTCTACATAGTTCTCAAACCCGTAGGGTCCACACTCTTAACATTCAATGACGATTTATATTATGAGTTATGTGTTTTGGTGACCGAAGATTGTTCGGAGTCCCGGATGAGATCACGGACATGATGAGGAATCTTGAAATGTTTGAGAGGTAAAGATTGATATATTGGACGATAGTATTCGGACACTGGAATGGTTCCGGAGTGTTCCGGGTATTTATCGGAGTACCCGGAGGTTACAGGAACCCCCTGGGGGAAGTAATGGGCCACATGGGCCATAGGGAAGAGGCAAGGCAGTCCACTAGGGGGTGGCGCCCCCCCCATGGGCAGTCTGAATTGGACAAGGGGTGGGGGTGCGACCCTCCTTTCCTTCTCCTTCTCCCTCTCCCTCTCCTTCCCCCTTTCCCCCTCCGATAGAAGGAAGGGGGGCAAATAGGACTAGGAGTCCAAGTGGGTTTCCCCCCATTTGGCGCGCCCCCTCGGCCGGCCTCCTCCCCCTCCCTCCTTTATATACGGGGGCATGGGGCACCTTTAAGGAGATCAATTGTTTCTTAGCCGTATGCGGTGCCCCGCTCCACCATTTACTCCCCAGTCATATTGGCATAGTGCTTAGGCGTAGCCCTGCGCAGATCACTTCACCATCACCGTCATCACGCCGTTGTACTGACGAAACTCTTCCTCGACACTTTGCTGGATCAAGAGTTCGAGGGAAGACATCGAGCTAAATGTGTGCTGAACTCGGAGGTGTCGTACGTTCGGTACTTGATCGGTAGAACCGAGAAGACATTCGACTACATCAACCGCGTTGAACTAAGCTTTCGTTTTCGGTCTACGAGGGTATGTCGACACACTCTCCCCCTCTCGTTTATATGCATCTCCTAGATAGATCTTGCATGATCGTAGGAAAATTTTGAAATTACATGCTACGTTTCCCAACAGTGGCATCTGAGCCAGGTCTATGCGTAGATGATTTGCACGAGTAGAACACAAAGAGTTGCGGGCGATGATAGTCATACTGCTTACCACCAACGTCTTATTTTGATTCGATGGTATTGTTGGATGAAGCAGCCCGGACCAACCTTACATGACCACGTTCATGAGACTGGTTCCATCGACAGACATGCAACTTGTTTTGCATAAAGGTGGCTGGTGGGTGTCTGTTTCTGCAACTTTAGTTGAATCGAATTTGACTACGACCGGTCCTTGTTGAAGGTTAAAACAACAAACTTAATGAAACATCATTATGGTTTTGATGCGCAGGTAAGAACGGTTCTTACTAGAAGCCCGTAGCAGCCATGTAAAACTTGCAACAGCAAAGTAGAGGACGTCTAACTTGTTTTTGCAGGGCATGTTGTGATGTGATATGGTCAAGACATGATGTGGTATACGTTATTGTATGAGATGATCATGTTTTGTAAAAGTTATCGGCAACTGGCAGGAGCCTTATGGTTTTCACTTTATTGTATGAAATGCAATCACCACGTAATTACTTTACTTTATCACTATGCGTTAGCGATAGTTGTAGTAGCAATAGTTGGCGAGACAACAACGACGCTATGATGGAGATCAAGGTGTCAAGCCGGTGATGATGGAGATCATGACGGTGCTTTGGAGATGGAGATCAAAGACACAAGATGATGATGGCCATATCATGTCACATATTTTGATTGCATGTGATGTTTATCTTTTATGCATCTTATTTTGCTTAGTACGGCGGTAGTATTATGTTGGGGAACATAGTAATTTCAAAAAAATTCCTACGCACACGCAGGATCATGGTGATGCATAGCAATGAGAGGGGAGAGTGTCGTCCACGTACCCTCGTAGACCGTTGAGCAGAAGCGTTATGACAACACGGTTGATGTAGTCGTATGTCTTCACGATCGACCGATCCTCAGTACCGAATGTACGGCACCTCCGCGTTCAGCACACGTTCAGCTCGGTGACGTCCCGCGAACTCACGATCCAGTAGAGCTCGGGGAAGAGTTTCGTCAGCATGACGGCGTGGTGACGATGTTGATGAAGCTACCGCAGCAGGGCTTCGCCTAAACACCGCTACAGTATGACCGAGGTGGATTATGATGGAGGGGGGCACCGCACACGGCTGGGAGAGATCTTTGTGATCAACTTGTGTGTCTAGAGGTGCCCCCTGCCCCTGTATATAAAGGAGCAAGGGGGATGCCGGTTGGCCCTTGTTGGCGCGCTTGGGAGGAGGAATCCTCCTCCTAGTAGGAGTAGGATTCCTCCCTTTCCTACTCCTACTAGGAGGGGGAAAGGCGGGGAGAGAAAGAGAAGGAAAGGGGGGTGTCGCCCCCCCTTCTCCTAGTCCAATGCGGACAGGGGGAAGGGGACGCGCTGCCTGCCCTAGGCCGGCCCCTCTCTCTTTCCCTTATGGCCCAACAAGGCCCATTAGTCCCCGGGAGGTTCTAGTAACCCCTCTAGTACTCCGGTAAATTCCCGATTTAACCCGGAACTATTCCGATGTCCAAATGTAGGCTTCCAATATATCAATCTTTATGTATCGACCATTTCGAGACTCCTCGTCAAGTCCGTGATCAAATCCGGGACTCCAAACTACCTTCGGTACATCAAAACATATAAACTCATAAAACCGATCATCACAGAACTTTAAGTGTGCGGACCCTACGGGTTCGAGAACTATGTAGACATGACCGAGACACGTCTCCGGTCAATAACCAATAGCGGAACCTAGATGCTCATATTGGTTCCTACATATTCTACGAATATCTTTATTGGTCAAACCGCACAACACTATACATTGTTCTCTTTGTCATCGGTATGTTACTTGCCCGAGATTTGATCGTCGGTATCCAATACCTAGTTCAATCTC
Organism: Triticum urartu; assembly: GCF_003073215.2. Classification (NCBI taxonomy): domain Eukaryota; kingdom Viridiplantae; phylum Streptophyta; class Magnoliopsida; order Poales; family Poaceae; genus Triticum; species Triticum urartu. The sequence continues at coordinate 113,167,077 of NC_053025.1, forward strand.
GTTACCGGCAAGTCTCTTTACTCATTCCATAATACATCATCCTGTAACTAACTCATTAGTTATCATGCTTGCAAGGCTTATACTGATGTGTATTACCGAGAGGGCCCAGAGATACCTCTCCGACAATCGGAGTGACAAATCCTAATCTTGATCTATGCCAACTCAACAAGTACCATCGGAGACACCAGTAGAGCACCTTTATAATCATCCAGTTATGTTGTGACGTTTGGTAGCACACAAAGTGTTCCTCCGGTATTCGGGAGTTGCATAATCTCATAGTCATAAGAACATGTATAAGTCATGAAGAAAGCAATAGTAGTAAACAAACGATCAAGTGCTAAGCTAACGGAATGGGTCAAGTCAATCACATCATTCTCCTAATGATGTGATCCCATTGATCAAATAACAACTCATGTCTATGGTTAGGAAACTTAACCATCTTTGATCAATGAGCTAGTCAAGTAGAGGCATACTAGTGACACTATGTTTGTCTATGTATTCACACATGTATTATGTTTCCGGTTAATACAATTCTAGCATGAATAATAAACATTTATCATGAAATAAGGAAATAATAATAAATTTATTATTGCCTCCAGGGCATATTTCCTTCAGTCTCCCACTTGCCCTAGAGTCAATAATCTAGATTACACGGTAATGATTTTAACACCCATGGAGCCTCGGTGCTGATCATGTTTTGCTCATGGAAGAGGCTTAGTCAACGGGTCTGCAACATTTAGATCCGCATGTATCTTGCAAATCTCTATGTCTCCCACCTGGACTTGATCCTGGATGGAGTTGAAGCGTCTCTTGATGTGCTTGGTTCTTTTGTGAAATCTGGATTCTTTCGCCAAGGCAATTGAACCAATATTGTCACAAAAGATTTTCATTGGACCCGATGCACTAGGTATGAAACCTAGATCGGATATGAACTCCTTCATCCAGACTCCTTCCTTCGCTGCTTCCGAAGCAGCAATGTACTCCGCTTCACATGTAGATAGCGCCACGACACTCTGTTTAGAACTGCTCCAACTGACAGCTCCACCATTTAATATAAACACGTATCCGGTTTGCGATTTAGAATCGTCCGGATTAGTGTCAAAGCTTGCATCAACGTAACCATTTACGATGAGCTCTTTGTCACCTCCATAAACGAGAAACATATCCTTGGTCCTTTTCAGGTACTTCAGGATGTTCTTGACCGCTGTCCAGTGATCCACTCCTGGATTAATTTGGCACGTCCCTACTAAGCTAATAACAAGGCACACATCAGGTCTGGTACACAGCATTGCACACATGATAGAGCCTATGGCTGAAGCATAGGGAACACTTATCATTTTCACTCTATCTTCTGCAGTGGTCGGGTATTGAGTCTTACTCAACTTCACACCTTGTAACACAGGCAAGAACCCTTTCTTAGCTTGATCCATTTTGAACTTCTTCAAAACTTTATCAAGGTATGTGCTTTGTAAAAGTCCAATTAAGCGTCTTGATATATCTCGATAGATCTTGATGCCCAATATATAAGCAGCTTCACCGAGGTCTTTCATTGAAAAACTTTTATTCAAGTATCCTTTTATGTTGTCTAGAAATTCTATATCATTTCCAATCAATAATATGTGATCCACATATAATATTAGAAATGCTACAGAGCTCCCACTCACTTTCTTGTAAATACATGCTTCTCCAAAAGTCTGTATAAAACCATATGCTTTGATCACACTATCAAAACGTTTATTCCAACTCCGAGAGGCTTGCACCAGTCCATAAATGGATCGCTGGAGCTTGCACACTTTGTTAGATCCCTTTGGATCGATAAAACCTTCAGGTTGCATCACATACAACTCTTCTTCCAGAAATCCATTCAGGAATGCAGTCTTTACATCCATTTGCCAAATTTCATAATCATAAAATGCGGCAATTGCTAACATGATTTGGACGGACTTAAGCATCGCTGCGGGTGAGAAGGTCTCATCATAGTCAACTCCTTGAACTTGTCGAAAACATTTTGGAACAAGTCAAGCTTTGTAGACAGTAACATTACCGTCAGCGTCTGTCTTCTTCTTGAAGATCCATTTGTTCTCGATGGCTTGTCGATCATTGGGCAAGTCAACCAAAGTCCACACTTTGTTCTCATACATGGATCCCATCTCAGATTTCATGGCCTCAAGCCATTTTGCGGAATCTAGGCTCATCATCGCTTCCTCATAGTTCGTAGGTTCGTCATGGTCAAGTAACATGACCTCCAGAACTAGATTACCGTACCACTCTGGTGCGGATCTTGCTCTGGTTGTCCTACGAGGTTCGGTAGCAACTTGATCCGAAGTTTCATGATCATCGTCATTAGCTTCCTCACTAATTGGTGTAGATGTCACAGGAACCGGTTTCTGTGATGAACTACTTTCCAATAAGGTAGCAGGTACAGTTACCTCATCAAGTTCTACTTTCCTCCCACTCACTTCTTTCGAGAGAAACTCCTTCTCTAGAAAGGATCCATTCTTAGCAACGAATATATTGCCTTCAGATCTGTGATCGAAGGTGTACCCAATAGTTTCCTTTGGGTATCCTATGAAGACACATTTCTCCGATTTGGGTTCGAGCTTATCAGGTTGAAGCTTTTTCACATAAGCATCACAACCCCAAACTTTAAGAAATGACAACTTTGGTTTCTTGCCAAACCATAGTTCATAAGGCGTCGTCTCAACGGATTTTGATGGTGCCCTATTTAACGTGAATGCAGCCGACTCTAAAGCATAACCCCAAAATGAAAGCGGTAAATCAGTAAGAGACATCATAGATCGCACCATATCTAGTAAAGTATGATTACAACGTTCAGACACACCATTAGGGTGTGGTGTTCCGGGTGGCGTGAGTTGCGAAACTATTCCGCATTGTTTCAAATGTAGGCCAAACTCATGACTCAAATATTCTCCTCCATGATCAGATCGTAGAAACTTTATTTTCTTGTTACGATGATTTTCCACTTCACACTGAAATTCTTTGAACTTTTCAAATGTTTCAGACTTATGTTTCATTAAGTAGATATACCCATATCTGCTCAAATCATCTGTGAAGGTGAGAAAATAACGATACCCGCCGCGAGCCTCATTGTTCATTAGACCACATACATCAGTATGTATGATTCCCAACAAATCTCTTGCTCGCTCCATAGTTCCGGAGAACGGCGTTTTAGTCATCTTTCCCATAATGCATGGTTCGCAAGTACCAAGTGATTCATAATCAAGTGATTCCAAAAGTCCATCGGTGTGGAGTTTCTTCATGCGCTTTATACCAATATGACCCAAACGGCAGTGCCACAAATAAGTTGCACTATCATTATCAACTCTGCATCTTTTGTCTTCAACATTATGAATATGTGTATCTCTACTATCGAGATTCAACAAGAATAGACCACTCTTTAAGGGTGCATGACCATAAAAGATATTACTCATATAAATAGAACAACCATTATTCTCAGATTTAAATGAATAACCATCTCACATCAAACAAGATCCAGATATAATGTTCATTCTTAACGCTGGCACCAAATAACAATTATTTAGGTCTAAAACTAATCCGGAAGGTAGATGTAGAGGTAGCGTGCCGACGACGCTCACATCGACTTTGGAATCATTTCCCATGCGCATCGTCACCTCATCCTTAGCCAGTCTTTGCTTAATCCGTAGTACCTATTTTGAGTTGCAAATATTAGATACAGAACTAGTATCAAATACCTAGGTGCCACTACGAGCTCTAGTAAGGTACACATCAATAACATGTATATCACATATACTTTTGTTCACCTTGCCATCCTTCTTATCCGCTAAATACTTGGGGCAATTTCGCTTCCAGTGACCAGTCTGTTTGCAGTAGAAGCACTCAGTCTCAGGCTTAGGTCCAGACTTGGGTTTCTTCTCCTGAGCAGCAACTTGTTTGTCGTTCTTCTTGAAGTTCCCCTTCTTCCCTTTGCCCTTTCTTGAAACTGGTGGTTTTATTGACCATCAACACTTGAGGCTCCTTCTTGATTTCTACCTTTGCAGCCTTTAGCATCGCGAAGAGCTCGGGAATAGTCTTATTCATCTCTTGCATAATATAGTTCATCACAAAGCTTTTGTAGCTTGGTGGAAGTGATTGAAGAACTCTGTCAATGACACTATCAACATGAAGATTAACTCCTAGTTGAGTCAAGTGATTATGATACCTAGACATTTTGAGTATATGCTCACTGACAGAACTATTCTCCTCCATCTTGCAGCTGTAGAACTTATTGGAGACTTCATATCTCTCAATCCGGGCATTTGCTTGAAATGTTAACTTCAACTCGTGGAACATCTCATATGCTCCATGATGTTCAAAACATCGTTGAAGTCCCGGTTCTAAGCCGTAAAGCATGGCACACTAAACTATCGAGTAGTCATCAGCTTTACTCTGCCAAACGTTCTTAACGTTGTCAGCAGCATCTGCAGCAGGCCTGGCACCCGGCGGTGCTTCCAGGACGTAATTCTTCTGTGCAGCAATGAGGATAATCCTCAAGTTACGGACCCAGTCTGTGTAATTGCTACCATCATCTTTCAACTTTGCTTTCTCAAGGAACGCATTAAAATTCAACGGAACAACAGCTCAGGCCATCTATCTACAACAACATAGATAAGCAAAATACTATCAGGTACTAAGTTCATGATAAATTTAAGTTCAATTAATCATATTACTTAAGAACTCCCACTTAGATAGACATCCCTCTAATCATCTAAGTGATCGCGTGATCCATATCAACTAAACCATAATCGATCATCAAGTGAAATGGAGTAGTTTTCAATGGTGAACATCACTATGTTGATCATATCTACTATACGATTCACGCTTGACCTTTTGGTCTTAGTGTTCCGAGGCCATATCTGCATATGCTAGGCTCGTCAAGTTTAACCCGAGTATTCTGCGTGTGCAAAACTGGCTTGCACCCGTTGTAGATGGCGTAGAGCTTTTCACACCCTATCATCACATGGTGTCTCGGCACGATGAACTTTGGCAACGGTGCATACTCAGGGTGAACACTTTTATCTTGAAATTTAGTGAGAGATCATCTTATAATGATACTGTCAAACAAAGCAGAATAAGATGCATAAAGGATAAACATCACATGCAATCAATATAAGTGATATGATATGGCCATCATCATCTTGTGCTTGTGATCTCCATCTCCGAACACCGTCATGATCACCATCGTCACCGGTGCGACACCTTGATCTCCATCGTAGCATCGTTGTCGTCTCGCCAACTATTGCTTCTACGACTATTGCTACCACTTAGTGATAAAGTAAAGCAATTACAGGGCGATTACATTGCATACAATAAAGCGACAACCATATGGCTCCTGCCAGTTGCCGATAACTCCATTACAAAACATGATCATCTCATACAATAAATATAACATCATGTCTTGACCATATCACATCACAACATGCCCTGCAAAAATAAGTTAGACGTCCTCTACTTTGTTGTTGCAAGTTTTACGTGGCTGCTACGGGTTGAGCAAGAACCATTCCCACCTACGCATCAAAACCACAACGATAGTTTGTCAAGTTGGTGTTGTTTTAACCTTCTCAAGGACCGGGCGTAGCCACACTTGGTTCAACTAAAGTTGGAGAAACTGACACCCGCCAGCCACCTGTGTGCAAAGCATGTCGATAGAACCAGTCTCGCATAAGCGTACGCGTAATGTCAGTCCGGGCCGCTTCATCCAACAATACCGCCAAACCAAAGTATGACATGATGGTAAGCAGTATGACTTGTATCTCCCACAACTCACTTGTGTTCTACTCGTGCATATAACATCTACGCATATAACCAGGCTCTGATACCACTGTTGGGGAATGTAGTAATTTCAAAAAAATTCCTACGCACACGCACGATCATGGTGATGCATAGCAACGAGAGGGGAGAGTGTCGTCCACGTACCCTCATAGACCGTTAAGCGGAAGCGTTATGACAATGCGGTTGATGTAGTAGTACGTCTTCATGATCGACCGATCATCAGTACCGAACGTACGGCACCTCCGCGTTCAGCACACGTTCGGCTCGGTGATGTCCCACGAACTCACGATCCAGTAGAGCTCGGGGAAGAGTTTCGTCAGCATGACGGCGTGGTGACGATGTTGATGAAGCTACCGCAGCAGGGCTTCGCCTAAACACCACTACAGTATGACCGAGGTGGATTATGATGGAGGGGGGCACCGCACACGGCTGGGAGAGATCTTTGTGACCAACTTGTGTGTTTAGAGGTGCCCCCTGCCCCTGTATATAAAGGAGCAAGGGGGAGGCCGGCCGGCCCTTGTTGGCACGCCTGAGGTGGGCACAACCACCAGGGCACGCCTAGCCCTTCTGGCACGCCCTGGTGGGTTGTGCCCCCCTCAGGGCACCCCCCAGGCACAGCCAGGGCCCGTTATGTTCCTTCTTGCCCATAAAAATTCTTCGTAAAGTTTCGGGGCATTTGGACTCTATCTGATATTGATTTTCTGTGATGTAAAAACATGGAAAAAACAGCAACTGGCACTTGGCACTATGTCAATAGGTTAGTACCAAAAAATGATATAAAATGATTATAAAACATCCAAGATTGATAATATAAGAGCATGGAACAATAAAAAATTATAGATACGTTAGTGACGTATCAGCATCCCCAAGCTTAACTCCTACTTGTCCTCGAGTAGGTAAGTGATAAAAACAGAATTTTTGATGTGGAATGTTGCCTATCATGTCATATCATATTCTTTTCTTTATAGCATGGACAATTGGACTTTTAGTGTAACATCCCAAATTTGCAATTTGGAATGTTATACACTAGATCATCATGCATATCATATTTTCATGCATTTTGGTTGATCCTAGAAATTTCACGCAACTCAAGGACCTTCGGAGAGAGTTGGAGATTTCGTTATTTTCATATTTGAGAGTTTTCTCAAATTTTGAAAAGAGGATCATTTGATTTATTTATTTCATCTTCAATTATTTTTCCAATATCAAAAATATAAGAGAGGGAATAATATGACTTTCCCAAATTTAGGAAAAATGAAGATTTAAGGAATAAATCCAATTTTAGTTTTTGCCGGAGTTTTGTTTGCTTTTTATTTGGATAGGGAAAATGCGTGTTTTCAAAAATTGCATTTTAGCCCCGGAGAAAAGTTCATTTTGTTCGACTCATTTTTAGGAGTCGGGGAAAATTTACTTTAGGAATTTTGGAGTTCGTTTAGATTTTCTTTCTTTTGTTTTTCTACACGCAGAACTATTTAAAAAAAAAGAGCAGCGCCCCGCCTGGGCCAAGGGCCCAGCCGGCCGGCCCAGCCGCCAGCCGCCCTGCGTGCCAGCGCCAGCCCCGCCGCCTGCCTTGCGCCGCCGCTAGGCCGAGTCCTAGTAGGACTCTAGGCCGGCCCCCCTTTTTGTTGCTTGCCCCTCCCCCAAGCAACACCCCCCCATCCTATATAAATACCCAAGCCCCCCCCCCTCTCCTCCCCAAGCCGCCGCCTATAGCCGCTGCCGCCTATAGCCGCCGCCGCCTAGCTGCCGCCGCCGCCTCTAGCTGCTGCTGCCGCCACCTAGCGCCGCCACCGCCGCCCTTGCCCCGCCGCCGTCGGAGCCCTCGTCGGAACCTCGCCGGAGGTAGCCGCGCAACCCCTCACCTCGGTTCGGTTTTTTTTCTTAAAAGAACCATTCCGTTTCTTTTCCGTTTTCTTTTCCGGTTTTTGTTTCGGTCTTTTCCGAAACCCTAGATCGGTTTTTGTTCTTCTTTCGGACCGTTCGTCTCAATGAACGTGATCACCGATTATTCCCGGTTAACGACGCCCGTTCATTTAACCGTTCGTCTCTTTCTTTTCGTCGGATTTATTCCGCGATCGTGATCTTAGATCCGATCTTCGTTCTAGTCTTTCTTCTCGCTCGTTTATCGGAATCAGGTGATTCAAGCGCCTGGAGTTTCGTTTTGAAACCGCCGTTCCGTCTAATCAACTTAAACAAGTTTTTGCCTCGGTAAAATTTGACCTAGTTTCAACTTGCTAGAACCGAGTTGTTTTCTTCCGCCGTTTGTTTTCCGTTTCTTTGTTCGGTTCGTTCTTTCTTTGCAACCGGAGTTCTTAAGTTGAACTTTCTGGTTCGTTCTCTTGTTCGAGTTTTACCTGTGCATTAGATGAGTACTTATTGTGTGCTTGTTGTTTGTCTGCGATAGATCACCCGGATTGCGCCGCTTGTTACTTCGAAACCCTAGGTCTCGCGGATCATCAGCAAGGCAAGTAACACTTTGATCATACCTTTTCTACAACCCATGTTTTATTGCATTAGATCAATCCTCTCACATTGCATGATTAGGATCTAATTAAACTGTGGGATGGGAAGTAGATGAGGTAGTACCTATCACCTGTATTATTATGAAACCTTTGGGAGTTACTTCTACGTTTCCTTATTATGCCATGCTATGCTAGTAGACGTGGATTGGGTGAGTGATATCCATGACAGATGTGAGTTGATAATTTTAATGGTTTATCTAAGGTGGCCACTTAAACACACATCTGGGTGGATTGAGGCACCTGATGTCTATCAGGACTTGCCTGTTTTTATTTCGGACCGCCACCCAGGCTCAAAGGGATCATAAGATAATTCATGCTAGAAACTTCCGTGTGCAGCCACATGCTACTATGGGCTCTGGCATAGTTGACTAAGTTGTGCGAACTCTTACGGGGTGGACTAGCAGATGTAGGGGTTGTAGGTGGTACGGTCTACCCCACATGTAAGGTGCTAGCGCTTCTGAAAGACTATGTCTCGGTCATCCGTTTCTCAAACACCATGTAGTGCGAGAAAACAAACGGAGGCGATCGAGTCATGTGGGGAAAAGTGCGCAAACCTCTGCAGAGTGTACAAACTAATCATGATTAGCCGTGTCCCCGGTTATGGACAACTTGAGTATCTTGTATTTGAATATCATGTGAATCTCAACATGTTACTTATAATTAATGTTGTTGGGTTTTAATTGTTCACTTAATTGGGATCGGAATGCTGTCAACCATTCTCGATGTTTAACAACTACCATGATAGTTAAATAAATTTATTCCTTTCCAGTAGGGAAAAATTGGCTTTACGCAAAACTGTAACCATAGAGATTTCCACCAGCCATATATGCATATAGTATAGCTGTTTCATTCCATTATTCTCTATGTGTTACATTGCCAGCATATTCCATGTGCTGACCCGTTTTCGGGCTGCAACTTCTCATGTTGCAGACTTTTCAGACGACGAGTAAGGTGCTTTTAGGTCGTGGTTCTATACTCAGTGATGCCGTTGGAGTTGATGGACCCATTTATCTTCCGAGTCTTCCGCTGTTATCGTTATTAGATGGCCTTAAGCCATATTTATTGTAATAAGTTCTCTTTGAGACAATGATGTAATAAGTGTGTGATTGCTACTCTGCTATAAATCCTTCGATGTACTGTGTGGTGTTAGCATTACTGATCGAGGGATGACACCTAAGCACAGAGCACTTGATCCATTCGGGTCGGGTCGCTACATTTAGTTGTTCAAAGAAATAGTCTAGTTTTGACATGATAATTTAGATACTCAAGCATATCAACAAGCAACCATGTCTTTCAAAATATCAACGCTAAAATAAGTTATCCCTAGCCCATCATGCTCAAACATTGATCCATTCATGAAACACACTCGAATATTAGCTACACCCAATATTTAAGTACGATCATATTGCCTCCTACTTGATGCTTTTATAAGAGAAGATGGAGACTTAAAATAAGAATTGCATAAAGTAAAAGAAAGGCCCTTCGCAGAGGGAAGTAGGGATTTGTAGAGGTGCGAGAGCTCAAAGCAAAAAACTTAGAGATACAAACATTTTGGGAGGTGTATCCATCCCACCAATGAAAACGACTTAGAGTTCCCAACACTTTCCATGCTAGATATATCATAGGCGGTTCCCAAACAGAAAATAAAGTTTATTCCTTTTTCCACCATACTTTCACTTTCCATGGCTAACCGTATCCACGGGTGCCCTCCATACCAACACTTTCCAAGGAATTTATTATTTGACAACATAAAGTAAATTCAATTTTTTGCATTTCGGGACTGGGCATCCCTAATACCTTTGCTTACTCTCATGCAATGACAAGTGAATAAACACTCGTCTTGAGAAAAACATCTAGCATGGAAAATATTAGCCACCCCTCACCGCTCTACGAGCGAAAAAAACACACAAAAGAGAAGTTTATTTTCAAAGTTAGAGATGGCACATGCAAATTTGCTTAGAACGGCAAAACAATACCACATATAGGTAGATATAGTGGAGTCATGTGGCAAAATTGGTTTAAGGATTTTGGATGCACAAGTAGAGATCATACTTAGTGCAAAATGAAGGCTAGCAAAAGATTGAGAAGCGACCAACTAAGAAACAGATAATCTCATAAGCAAGCATTAAGCATAAATAACACCGAATAATGCACCACAAGTAGAATGTAATTTCATTGCATGACTATTGACTTTCATACTTGCATAGGGAATCACAAACCTTAACACCAATATTCTTACTAAAGCATAATTACTCACCAACACAACTCACATATCACATCATCATATCTCAAAACAATTACTAAGAATCAAGTTTATTTTGTCCAATGATCTTCATGAAAGTTTTTATTATATCCTTCTTGGATATATATATCACTTTGGGACTAATTTTCATGTGTTGCTTTTGACAAGCTCCAACAAATATAAGTGAAGATCATGAGCATAATAAATTTTCTTTCTCTCAAATTAACTTAAGTGAAGCACGAGAGAATTTCTTGAAAATTTTACTAACTCTCAAATAAATCTAAGTGAAGCAAGAGAGCATTTATTCAAAAATACTAAAGTACACCATGCTCAAAAAGATATAAGTGAAGCACTAGAGCAAGTCCATTGCTCAAAATATAATAATTTAAGTGAAGCAGAGAGAAATTCTAAAAAGTCATGACGTAATTTTGGCTCTCTCAAATAGGTGTGTCCAGCAAGGATTGATGACTTAAAACACAAAATAAAACAAGCAAAGACTCATATCATACAAGACGCTTGAATTAAAACACATATAATGTAACAAATAAAAATATAGTTTTGAGTAAAATACCAATGGTCCCTGGAAGAAAGCGGTGATGCCACTCAGGGCATCCCCAAGCTTAGTTGGTTACTCATTTTTGGATAATAACTTGGGATTACGGGGCATCCCCAATCTTAGGCTCTTCCATCCTTCCTTCATCCATCGTAAGATAACCCAAAACTTGAAAACTTCAATCACACAAAACTCAACAAAACCTTCGTGAGATCCGTTAGTATAAGAATAATAAATCACTACTATAAGTGTTGTATCAAACCAATTCATATTTTGTTTGTGTATTATATCTACTGTATTCCAACTTTTCTATGGCAAAAACTCATCAAAGAAAATCATAGAGCCATAAAAATAAGCACACAACACAAAGAAAACAGAATCTGTCAAAACAGAACAGTCTCTAGAAATCTGACTATTTCGAATACTTCTGTATCTCAACCAATTCTTAAAAATTAGGAAAACCTGAGCAATTTGTATATTGATCTACTTCAAGTGGAATGCGTATTTTATCGCTCTCTGGTAAAAAAATATAAATTAATTTCATGAGCGTAAAAGTTTCTGTTTTGTCAGCAAGATGAAACAACTATCACCCAAGAAGATCCTAAAGGCTTTACTTGGCACAAACACTAATTAAAACACAAAAACACAATAATAACAGTAGCATAATTGTGCTAACACTCAAGAACATAAAACAAAAATTATAAATAAAATTTATTCAATGGGTTGCCTCCCAGCAAGCGCTATAGTTTTACGCCCTTAGCTAGGCATAAAGCAAGGATCTAAGTTGGTTCAAGATCCATAAGATGCCCTCATGATTGATTCATAGGGCGGCTTAATTCTAGTTCTAGGAAAGTGTTCCATACCCTTCCTCAAAGGGAATTGGAACTTAATATTGCCTTCTTTCATATCAATCACGGCACCGATAGTGCGTAAAAACAGTCTACCAAGAGTAATTGGGCAAGAAGGATTGCAATCAATATCAAGAACAATAAAATCTATGGGCACATAATTCCTATTTGCAAGAATAAGAACATCATTAATTCTTCTCGTAGGCTTTTTAATAGTAGAATCCGCCAAGTGCAAATTCGAAGAACATTCTTCAAGATTAGCAAGACCAAGCACATCACATAAAGATTTCGGAATTGTTGAAACACTAGCACCCAAGTCACACAAAGCAAAGGACTCATAGTTTTTAATCTTGACTTTGATAGTAGGTTCCAATTCATCATGCAATTTTCTAGGAATTGAAACTTCTAATTCCAATTTTCCTTCAAAAGCTTTCATCATAGCATCAACAATATGTTTAGTAAAAACTTTATTTTGTTCATAAGCATGGGGTGAATTTATCATGCATTGCAACAAATAAATACAATCAACCAAAGAGCAACTATCATAATTAAAGTCTCTGTAATCCAAAAGAGTGGGTACAACACTAGTTAAAGTTTTGACCTCTCCAAACCCACTTTCATCAATTTTCTCAACAAGATTTTCACCCTCTGAAATATTGGGACACCTTCTACCTAAAGTTGACTCTTATCCAGTCCCTTTTTCATCAATATTAACTTTACTAAACAAGGAATCAATATAAGAAACACCAATCATTTTAAGATCTTCATCACTTTTGCGAAAGAAATCACTAGAAAACACTTTTCTTAAAAAAAATTCTTTTAGCTCTAAGCATTGCGTTTCTTTTCTTACTCTCATCCATAGAAACATAAATAGCTTTAATTGATTCATATACTTTAGGCACAAAAATTTTCATCTTGAGATTTTCCACATCATGAGCAATTCTATCAACACTTCTAGACAAATCATCAATCTTACCCAACTTTTCTTCCATGGACGTGTTGAAAACTTTTTGACTGTTGATAAATTCTTTAATATTATTCTCAAGATCATAGGTGTTCCTATTATTATTATGAGATTCATTTCCATAGGAATTGCCATAATTATTATAGGAATTACTAGGAAAAGGCCTAGGATTAAAATTACCTCTATAAGCATTGTTGTTGAAATTATTTCAAGAGATAAAATTCACATCTATGGCATCACTATTTTGCTCAATCAAAGTAGACAAAGGCATATCATTAAGATAAATAGGATCACTTCTACTAGCAACCAATTTCACAAGAGCATCAACTTTTTCACTCAAAGAAGAAATTTCTTCAACCAAATTAACTTTTTTACTAGTAGGAGCTCTTTCGGTATGCCATTGCGAATAATTTTCCATAATATTATCAAGCAATTTGGTGGCTTCACCCAAAGTAATTTCCATAAAAGTACCACCCGCGATAGAATCTAAAAGATTACGAGAAACAAAATTCAACCCCGCATGAAAATTTTGTATGATCATCCAAAGATTTAACCCATGAGTTGGGCAATTCCTTAGCATCATTTTCATCCTTTCCCAAGATTTTGCAACATGCTCACGTTCAAGTTGCTTGAAATTCATGATCTGGGTTCTAAGGGAAATAATTTTTGTGGGAGGAAAATACTTAGTGATAAAAGCATCTTTGCAAATATTCCAAGAATCGATACTATTGCGAGGCAAAGAAGAGAACCAATTTTTTGTAGAATCACACAAGGAAAATGGAAATAATTTCATATTCAGCACATCATTGTCCACATATTTTTTTCTTTTGCATATCGCATAATTCCATGAAGGTATTAAGATGGGACGTGGCATCCTCATTAGGAGTACCAGAAAATTTATCTTCCATAACAAGATTTAACAAAGCAGTATTAATATCACAAGACTCCGCACTAGGGGCGGGAGGAGCAATCGGAGTGCCAATAGAATCATTGTTGTTGGTATTTGAGAAATCACATAACTTGGTGTTCTCTTGAGTCATGATGACTAAACAACAAGATTGCACTCAAAAATAGATCCGGCAAGAAAACGGCGAACGAAAAGAGATACGAATAAAATGACAATTTTTTTGTGAAGTGTGGGAGAGGAAAACGAGAGGCAAATGGCAAATAATGTAAATTGCGAGGAGATGAGATTTGTGATTAGGAACCTGGTATATGTTGAAGATCCTCCGCGGCAACGGCGCCAGAAATTCCTTTTGATGTCGCTTGAAGCTACGTCTGTATTTCCCCCAAGAGGAAGGGATGATGCAGCATAGCGGCGGTAGGTATTTCCCTCATATATGAAACCAAGGTTATCGAACCAGTAGGAGAACCAAGAAACACAACGTAAAGAGCCCCTGCACACAGATAACAAATCCTCGCAACCGGACGTGTTAAAGAGGTTGTCAATCCCTTTCGGGGTACGGCGCCTCAAGAGGGAAAGCTGACGTGAGATAAATTTGTAGTAAATTGATAGATCGAACGCTAAATAAAATAAATAAAGAAAAGTTGCAGCAAGGTATTTTTGTATTTTTGGTTTAATAGATCTAAAAATAAATGCAAGAGAAAAGTAGATCACAAAGGCAAATATATGAGAAACAAGACCCGGGGGCCGTAGGTTTCACTAGTGGCTTCTCTCGAGAAAAATAGCAAATGGTGCGTAAACAAATTACTATTGGGCAATTGATAGAACTTCAAATAATTATGACGATATCCAGGCAATGATCATTATATAGGCATCACTTCCAAGATTAGTAGACTGACTCTTGCCTGCATCTACTACTATTACTCCACACATCGACCGCTATCCAGCATGCATCTAGTGTATTAAGTTCATGGAGAAACGGAGTAATGCAATAATAATGATGACATGATGTAGACAAGATCTATTATGTAGAGATAGACCCTATCATTTTATCCTTAGTACCAATGATACATACGTGTTGTTTCCCTTTCTGTCACTGGGATAAAGTGCCATAAGATCGAACCCACTACAAAGCACATCTTCCCATTGCAAGATAGATAGATCAAGTTGGCCAAACAAACCCCAAGAAATACGAGGCTATATGCAATCATGCATATAAAATATCAAAGGAACTCAAATAAGTTTCATGGATATAAAAAGATAGATCTGATCATAAACTCAAAGTTCATCGGATCCCAACAAACACACCGCAAAAGAGTTACATCATATGGATCTCCAAGAGACCATTGTATTGAGAATCAAGAGAGAGAGATGAAGCCATCTAGCTACTAACTATGGACCCGAAGGTCTACAAAGAACTACTCATGCAACATCGAAGAGGCACCAATGGAGGTGGTGAACCCCATCCGAGATGGTGTCTAGATTAGATCTGGTGGTTCTGGACTCTGCAGTGGCTGCATGAATATTTCATCGATGCCTCTAGGGTTCTGGGATTTTGGGGGTATTAATAGAGCAAAGAGGTGGTCCGGGGGGCACCCGAGGTGGGCACAACCCACCAGGGCGCGCCTGGGCCTCCTGGCGCGCCCTGGTGAGTTGTGCCCCCTTCAGGGCACCCCCAGGTGCAGCCAGGGCCCGTTGTGTTCCTTCTGGACCATAAAAATTCTCCGTAAAGTTTCAGGGCATTTGGACTCCGTCTGATATTGATTTTCTACGATGTAAAAAACATGGAAAAAATAGCAACTGGCACTTGGCACTATGTCAACTAGTTAGTACCAAAAAATGTTATAAAATGACTATAAAATGATTATAAAACATCCAAGATTGATAATATAACAGTATGGAACAATCAAAAATTATAGATACATTGGAGACGTATCAAACACATACTCAAAATGTCTGGGTATTACAATCACTTGACTTAGCTAGGAGTTAATCTTCCAGTTGATTGTGTCATTGACAGTGTTCTCCAATCACTACCACCAAGCTACAAGAGCTTCGTGATGAACTATAATATGCAAGGGATGGACAAGACTATCGTCGAACTCTTCACAATGCTCAAAGTTGCGGAGGTAGAAATCAAGAAGGAGCATCAAGTGTTGATGGTTAACAAGACCACTTGTTTCAAGAAAAAGGGAAAAGGAAAGAAGGGGAACTTCAAGAAGAATGGCAAGCAAGTTGCCACTCCCGGAAAGAAGCCCAAGTCTGGACCTAAGACTGAAACTGAGTGCTTCTACTTCAAAGGGACTGGACACTGGAAGCGGAACTGCCCCAAGTATTTGGCGGATAAGAAGGATGGCGAAGTGAACAAAGGTATATTTGATATACATGCTATTGATGTGTACCTTACTAATGCTCACAGTAGCGCCTGGGTATTTGATACTGGTTCTGTTTCTCATATTTGCAACTCGAAACAGGGGCTACGGATTAAACGAAGATTGGCTAATTAAGGACGAGGTGACGATGCGCGTCGGCATTGGTTCCAAGGTCGATGTCATCGCCGTAGGCACACTACCTCTACATCTACCTTCGGGGTTAGTTTTAGACCTGAATCTTGTTTGATGCGAGACGGTTATTCATTTAAATCAGAGAATAATTGTTGTTCTATTCATATGAGTAATATCTTTTATGGTCATGCACCCTTGAACAGTGGTCTGTTTTTGTTCAATCTCGATCATGGTGATACACATATTCATAATATTGATGCCAAAAGATGCAAAGTTGATAATGATAGTGCAACATATTTGTGGCACTGCCGTTTAGGTCATATTGGTGTAAAGCGCATGAACAAACTCCATATGGACTTTTGGAATCACTTTATTATGAATCATTAGATGCTTGCGAACCATGCCTCATGGGAAGATGACTAAGACTTCGTTCTCTGGAACAATGGAGCAAGCTACTGACTTATTGGAAATAATACATACCAATGTATGCGGTCCGATGAGTGTTGAGGCTCGCGGCGGGTATCGTTATTTTCTGACCTTCACAGATGATTTGAGAAGATATGGGTACATCTACTTAATGAAACACGAGTCTGAAACATTTGAAAAGTTCAAAGAATTTCAGACTGAAGTGGAAAAACATCGTAACAAGAAAATAAAGTTTCTACGATCTGATCGTGGAGGCAAATATTTGAGTTACGAGTTTAGCCTTCATTTAAAACAATGTGGAATAGTTTCACAACTCACGCCACCTGGAACACCACAGCGTAATGGTGTGTCCGAACATCGTAACCGTACTTTATTAGATATGATGCGATCTATGATGTCTCTTACCGATTTACCACTATCGTTTTGGGGTTATGCACTAGAGACAGCTGCATTCACTTTAAATAGGGCACCATCTAAATCCATTGAGACAACACTGTATAAACTATGGTTTGGCAAGAAACCTAAGCTGTCGTTTCTTAAAGTTTGGGGTTGCGATGCTTATGTGAAAAATCTTCAGCCTGATAAGCTCAAACCCAAATCGGAAAAGTGCGTCTTCATAGGATACCCAAAATAAACTGTTGGGTACACCTTCTACCATAGATCCGAAGGCAAGATATTTGATGCTAAGAATGGATACTTTCTAGAGAAGGAGTTTCTCTCGAAAGAAGTGAGTGAGAGGAATGTAGAACTTTATGAGGTAGTTGTACCTCCTCTCAAATTGGAAATTAGTTCATCATAGAAATCATTTCCAGTGATGCCTACACCAATTAGTGAGGAAGCTAATGATGATGATCATGTAACTTTAGATCAAGTTACTACCGAACCTCGTAGGTCAACCAAAGTACGTTCCGCACCAGAGTGGTATGGTAATCCTGTTCTGGAAGTCATGTTACTAGACCATGATGAACCTACAAACTATGAGGAAGCGGTGATGAGCCCAGATTCCGCAAAATAGCTTGAGACCATGAAATCTGAGATGGGATCCATGTATGAGAACAAAGTATAGACTTTGGTTGACTTTCCCAACGATCGGCAAGCTATTGAGAATAAATGGATCTTCAAGAAGAAGACTGACGATGATGGTAATGTTATTGTCTACAAATCTAAATCTTGATTTGTTGCAAAAGGTTTTCGACAAGTTCAAGGAGTTGACTATGATGAGTCCTTCTCACCCGTAGCGATGCTTAAGTCTGTCCGAATCATGTTAGCAATTGCCGCATTTTATGATTATGAAATCTGGCAAATGGACGTCAAAACTGCATTCCTTGTTAGATTTCTTAAAGAAGAGTTGTATATGATGCAACCAGAAGGTTTTGTCGATCCTAAAGGTGCTAACAAAGTGTGCAAGCTCCAGCTATCCATTTATGGACTAGTGCAAGCCTCTCGGAGTTGGAATATACGCTTTGATAGTGTGATCAAAGCATATGGTTTTATCCAGACTTTCGGAGAAGCATGTATTTACAAGAAAGTGAGTGGGGGCTCGGTAGCATTTCTAATATTATATGTGGATGACATAGTATTGATTGGAAATGATATAGAATTTCTGGATAGCATAAAAGGATACTTGAATAAGAATTTTTCAATGGAAGACCTCGGTGAAACTGCTTATATATTGGGCATCAAGATCTATAGAGATAAATCAAGGCGCTTAATTAGACTTCCAAAAAGCTCATACCTTGATAAAGTTTTGAAGAAGTTCAAAATGGATTAGTCAAAGAAAGGGTTCTTGCCTGTGTTACAAGGTGTGAAGTTGAGTCAGACTCGATGCCTGACCACTGGAGAAGATAGAGAGAAAATGAAAGTCATTCCCTATGCCTCAGCCATAGGTTCTATCATGTAAGCAATAATGTGTACCGGACTTGATGTGTGCCTTGCTATAAGTTTAGCAGGGAGGTACCAAAGTAATCCAGGAGTGGATCACTGGACAACGGTCAAGAACATCATGAAGTACCTGAAAAGGACTAAGGATATGTTTCTCATTTATGGAGGTGACAAAGAGCTTGTCGTAAATGGTTACGTCGATGCTAGCTTTGACACTGATCCGGATGACTCTAAGTCACAGACCGGATACGTGTTTATATTGAATGGTGGAGCTGTCAGTTGATGCAGTTCCATGCAAAGCATCGTGGCGGGATCTATGTGTGAAGCGGAGTACATAGCTGCTTCGAAAGCAGCAAATGAAGGAGTCTGGATAAAGGAGTTCATATCCGATCTAGGTGTAATACCTAGTGCATCGGGTCCAATGAAAATCTGTTGTGACAATATTAGAGAAATTGCCTTAGCGAAGGAATCCAGATTTCACAAGAGAACCAAACACATCAAGAGACGCTTTAACTCCATCCGTGATCAAGTCAAGGAGGGAGACATAGAAATTTGCAAAATACATACGGATCTGAATGTTGCAGACCCGTTGACTAAGCCTCTTCCACGAGCAAAACATGATCAACACCAAGACTCCATGGGTGTTAGAATCATTACAATGTAATCTAGATTATTGAATCTAGTGCAAGCGGGGGACTGGAGGAAATATGCCCTAGAAGCAATAATAAAGTTGTTATTTATATTTCCTTATATCATGATAAATGTTTATTATTAATGCTAGAATTGTATTAACTGGAAACTTGATACATGTGTGAATACATAGAAAAAACAAAGTGTCCCTAGTATGCCTCTACTTGACTAGCTCGTTAATCAAAGATGGTTAAGTTTCCTGACTATGGACATGTGTTGTCATTTAATGAACGGGATAACATCATTAGGAGAATGATGTGATGGACAAGACCCATCCGTTAGCTTAGCATAATGATCGTTAAGTTCTATTGCTATTGCTTTCTTCATGACTTATACATATTCCTTTGACTATGAGATTATGCAACTCCCGAATGCCGGAGGAATACCTTGTGTGCTATCAAACATCACAACATAACTGGGTAATTATAAAGATGCTCTACAAGTATCTCCGAAGGTGTTTGTTGGGTTGGGATAGATCGAGATTAGGATTTGTCACTCCGAGTATCGGAGAGGTATCTCTGAGCCCTCTCGGTAATGCACATCATGATAAGCCTTGCAAGCAATGTGACTAATGAGTTAGTTACGGGATGATACATTACGAAACAAGTAAAGAGACTTGCCGATAATGAGATTGAACTAGGTATGAAGATACCGATGATCGAATCTCGGGAAAGTAACATACCGATGACAAAGGGAATAACGTATGTTGTCATTGCGAGACCGATAAAGATCTTCGTATAATATGTAGGAACCAATATGAGCATCCAGGTTCCTCTGTTGGTTATTGACCGGAGATAGATGTGTCTCGGTCATGTCTACATAGTTCTAGAACCTGTAGGGTCCGCATGCTTAATGTTCGATGATGATTTGTATTATGAGTTATGTGTTTTGGTGACCGAAGATTGTTCGGAGTCCCGGATGAGATCACAGACATGACGAGGAGTCTCGAAATGGTCGAGAGGTAAATATTGATATATTGGACGATAGTATTCTGACACCCGAATGGTTCCGTAGTGCTTCCGGTATTTATCGGAGTACCGGGAGGTTACCGGAACCCCCCGGGGGAAGTAATGGGCCACATGGGCCATATGGAAGAGGCAAGGTAGCCCACAAGGGTGTGCCCCCCAATGGGGAGTCCGAATTGGACAAGGGGAGGGGCTGGACCCCCTTTCCTTCTTCCTCTCCCTCTCCTTCCCCCTTCCCCCCTCCGATAGAAGGAAGGGGGCGAATAGGACTAGGAGTCCAAGTGGGTTTCCCCCCCCTTGGTGCGCCCCCCCGGCCGGCCCCCCCCCCCTCCCTCCTTTATATACAGGGGCGGGGGGCACCTCTAAGGAGATCAATTGTTTCTTAGCCATGTGCGGTGCCCCCCTCCACCATTTACTCCCCCGGTCATATTGTCGTAGTGCTTAGGAGAAGCCCTGCGCAGATCACTTCACCATCACCGTCATCACGCTGTCGTGCTGATGAAACTCTCCCTCGACACTTTGCTGGATCAAGAGTTCGAGGGACGTCATCGAGCTGAATGTGTGCTGAACTCGGAGGTGCCGTACGTTCGGTACTTGATCGTTTGAATCAATAAGATGTTCGACTACATCAACAGCGTTGAACTAACGCTTTCGCTTTCGGTCTACGAGGGTACATGGACACACTCTTCCCCTCTCATTGCTATGCATCTCCTAGATAGATATTGCATGATCGTAGGAAAATTTTGAAATTACATGCTACGTTTCCCAACACCCTTGTTGAAGTTTAAGTCGGTAGATGACACTAAGCAGGTTGACTCTGTTCCTGGCGAGTCATCCAAGCAGTTTAGCATCAGTGCCAATATGGATTCAAAATAGGAAAGCACACTCATTGAGTTCATCCGTGAGAACTGGGACATCTTTGCATGGAAGCCTTCAGACATGCCAGGTGTATCCAGGGAACTCGCTGAGCACACTCTCAATGTTGATCCAAAGTTTAAACCGGTCAAGCAATTCCTTCATCGTTTTAATGAAGAGAGGCGCAAGGCCATTGGTGAAGAAGTGGCCCGGCTCTTGGTGGATGGGTTTATTATTGAAGTTTTTCACCCTGAGTAGTTGGCTAACCCGGTGCTGGTACTTAAGAAGAACGGCACTTGGCGTATGTGTGTGGATTACACGGACCTTAACAAGGCCTGTTTGGCTGGCCCTTTTGCTCTCCCTCGTATTGATCAGATCATCGATGCTACGGCGGGTTGTGAGCGTTTGAGTGTTCTAGATGCTTATTCTGGTTATCATCAGATCAAGATGGCAGCTAAGGACTAGGAAAAGACAACCTTCATCACTCCTTTTGGAGCCTTCTGCTATGTGTCTATGCCTTTTGGGATCAAGAGTGCCCAGGCGACTTATCAGCGTTGTGTTCAGAATTCCCTCCACAATCAAATTGGACACAATGTTCATGCTTATGTGGATGACATAGTTGTGAAATCAAGGAAGAAAGAGACCTTGTTAGATTATTTGAAGGAGACCTTTGACAACCTCCGGGTCTACAAAATGATGCTTAACCCGGCCAAGTGCATTTTTGATGTTCCAGCTGGTAAGCTGTTGGGCTTTTTGGTTTCTGAGAGGGGCATTGAAGCTAACTCGGAGAAAATCAAGGCTATCACTTCTTTGGCTAAGACTACATGTATCAATGACGTCCAACGTTTGGCAGGTCGTATCGCGGCTTTGAGCCGGTTTATAAGCGGCCTGGGAGAAAAGGCTATTCCACTATTGCAGGATGCTGCTAATGCGACACTACGATCAGAGACCCTTCGACGAAACTGTATGCGATGCAATGATCGCAAACGGTGGTGTAAAAAACCATCAAAAAAGGAGAAAAATGTTTGCGATGGAGGATGCATCAAACACGGTTCAGATTTTAGTTGCTTGTGCGATGCAGGGCATATAGTTCAGTTCAATTAACTGTTTGCGATGAGGAGGAACAAAAGAAACGGGCAGCTAGATGAAGGTGTGTGCGATATACATCATACGGTTCACTCGGATGAACTGTTTTTGATTAGGTAACACAAAAGAAAGGTCAGCCAGATCAAGGTGTATGCGATATACAGCATGTGGTTCACTCGGATGAACTGTTTGTGTTGAGACAAGAGAACAGAAATGGTTCAATATATCAAGATGTGGGTGATACGCTGCAAACAGGTCTATAATCAGAAATGTGTGCGAAGACCGATAATAACACAGACGATTGCTTCTAATAAGACGTATGTGATATGCAAACTCTCAAGTTAAGTGTGCTCAGGCTGGAGCAGCCATGAGATGGGTGACTGGATGGGAAGTTGTGTTGATGTTAAATTAACTGATAGGATGGGTCATATTTGTCAAATTAAATGGCTGATACGACCCATCCCATGAGTTAATTTAACCTCGAGGTCCTAGTTTTTTCTAACACATGTTAAAGAAGGTCTACTGCATAACTTTTTGACAATGTGCGATACGTGGCATACAGTTGATCCATCCGACCTGTTTGTGATGGAATAAGCCGTGTGTGTTGTTCATACGTCTCCAACGTATCTATAATTTTTGATTGTTCCATGCTATTATATTATCAATCTTGGATGTTTTATAATCATTTTATAGTCATTTTATATCATTTTTGGTACTAACCTATTGACATAGTGCCAAGTGCAAGTTGCTGTTTTTCAATGTTTTTTACATCGCAGAAAATCAATATCAAACGGAGTCCAAATGCCACGAAACTTTACGGAGAATTTTTATGGGCCATAAGGAACACAACGGGCCCTGGCTATGCCTGGGGGTGCCCCGAGGGGGGCACAACCCGCCAGGGCGCGCCAGGAGGCCCGGGCGCGCCCTGGTGGGTTGTGCCCACCTCGGGTGCCCCCAGGCCGCCTGTTTGCTCTATAAATACCCAAATATTCCCAAAACCCAAGGGGAGTCGACGAAATATTCATCCAGCTGCCGCAGAGTCCAGAACCACTAGATCCAATCTAGACACCATCTCGGATGGGGTTCACCAACTCCATTGGTTCCTCTCCAATGATGCCTTAGTAGTTCTTTGTAGACCTTCGGGTCCGTAGTTAGTAGCTAGATGGATTCCTCTCTCTCTCTCTCTTGATTCTCAATACAATGGTCTCATGGAGATCCATATGATGTAACTCTTTTGCGGTGTGTTTGTTGGGATCGATGAACTTTGAGTTTATGATCAGATCTATCTTTTTATATCCATGAAAGTATTTGAGTTTCTTTGATCTCTTTTATGCATGATTGCTTATAGCCTCGTATTTCTTCTCTGATATTTGGTTTTTTTGGCCAACTTGATATATTTATCTTGCAATGGGAAGAGGTTCTTTGATGTGGCTTCGATCTTACGGTGCTTGATCCCAGTGACAGAAGGGGAACCAACATGTATGTATCAATGCTACTAAGGATAAAACGACGGGGTCTATCTCCAAATAGGTAGATCTTGTCTACATCATGTCATCGTTCTTATTGCATTACTCTGTTTCTCCATGAACTTAATACACTAGATGCATGCTGGATAGCGAACGATGTGAGGAGTAATAGTAGTATATGCAGGCAGGAGTCGGTCTACTAATCTTGGACGTGATTCCTATATGACAATCATTGTCTGGATATCATCATGAGTATTTGAAGTTCTATCAATTGCCCAACAGTAATATTTTCACCCACGTTTGCTATTTTTCTCGAGAGAAGCCACTAGTGAAATCTACGGCCCCCGGGTCTCTTTCTCATATTATTTGCCTTTGAGATCTACTTTTATTTGCTTTTATTTTCAGATCTATTAATACAAAAACCCAAAAATACTTTGCTGCACTTTATTTTATTTGTGATCTATTTATTCAATCTATTACAACTTTCTCCCGTCATGCACCAATTTCTGGCACTATTACCCGAAAGGGATTGACAACCCCTTTAACACGTCGGGTTGCGGGGATTTGTTATCTGTGTGTAGGGGCTATTTACGTTGTGTTGCTTAGTTCTCCTACTGGTTCGATAAACTTGGTTTCATATCTGAGGTAAATACCTACCGCCGCTGTGCTGCATCATCCCTTCCTCTTTGGAGAAATACCGATGTAGCTTCAAGCGACATCAGTTGTGGGCAAACGCTTGCTAGTATTCAACCGTTTATGATTGATGAATTCATCACCGATGGGTTCCCTAGTGTGGTCCGTGTTCATCTGATCATTATCTACTTCTTGTGCTAGCTCAATGTTCCTTCTATGCTAAGTTTCATTAATTGATGGCGTTTTACGAACACGCCACCGTTTACTGCCATTTCCTCACCTGTTTCCCGCCACCCAGCAATATTGCGCATAAACATAGGCGGTGCGCGACACACGGAGGCGGCAAGCGCAACCTGTAGCACGTCCACCTTTTCCAAGCATGCCAACCCACCAAAGCACCGCCTCTGCCATCAACCTTATCGATGAGGAAAACGAGCAGGCGCCACGGCCCGTCGAGGCCAAGGTGCTCCCCGACAACACGATGGACGATGTTGTGATGCGCGTCATCGCCAGGGTTGAGTAGACCTTTGGCGCATGGCGCTTGAGCGCCGCGGGTCAAAATAGGCATGTCAGCGCCGACAGGCTAGAGCTCACCGCACAACATGATCGATGGCGCGCCGCAGAGCAAGCTAGGCACGTCCGCGCCGATAGGCTGTGGCTTGCCGCATGGCGAGATCGTTTGAGCACCATAGAGCGAGAGGCGCGACGCGCCGCACAGCAAGAGCGGATCCATCGGCGCTTGCCTGCTGTCGACACGGCGTCGCAGCTGGGTACACGTCCCATCAGTACCCCCATTCCTCGCCAGGAGTGGGCAGAGGCCCTCGGCGCCATACTTGCACCAGAGATCGGCCACGCCATACTTGCACCAGATGCCCACCGCGCCATTCGCATGGATCATGTTGTTCGCCTTGTCCGCGGCTCGCTGGATGCCAACGCGCTGGTCCGTAGGCTCGACCGCCTCCTTGGCCTAGGTGTCCACCTGGGCGCAGTAGAGGAACATGGTCGTCGCATCCTCGAGCTGGCGATCTCTGATGAAATAGCCAACTTGGAGCTCGAGATAGCGCTCCAGATGTACCGCAAGCATGTCGACCACTTGGACGAACGCCTGCACGAGTTCAGGCAGCGCCTAAAGATACCGTAGGCAAGGGCTGCTGGTCACGGTCTCATGGACGTGTTTTTTTTGTTGAGTCGTTTCGACGTGGATAGCTATGTATTCACAACAATCATATACTGATGATACTTAACTAGGCACAATGCATAAAATTGAAAACAAACAATACTAAAACTAATAATCCCTCTTGGGGCCAGTATTTCGGCAGCTCCTCGCCATCAGCTCCCTGGTGCATGGTGTTTGCCCAGTGCGGAGGCAGTACTCCGCCTCCTCCACCTCACAGCGCTTGACGTACCGATCTGCCTCTTGTCGGCGGACACACGCGAATGATCTTGCCATTTCATTGGGCGCCCACCAGAGCTCCTCGTCAATGGCACGCTGGAGCTTATCGTCCCACCTCCATGCAGCGACGAGGCGTCCAGCGCCTATGACCTTCCTCGCGAAGTACCCGTCTTCGTACACCTCCTCCACACGACGACACGCCCGCTGTTGGTGTCAAAACTGGCAGATCTCGGGTAGGGGGTCCCGAACTGTGCGTCTAAGGATCGAAGGTAACAGGAGGCAGGGGACACAATGTTTACCCAGGTTCGGGCCCTATTGATGGAGGTAATACCACGAGATCGTAATGGCTAAACCCTAATTGTCTAGCCTGTATGATTATGATCGCCTCTACGGACTAAACCCTCCGGTTTATATAGACATGGGAGGGGGCTAGGGTTGTACAGAGTCGGTTTACAAAGAAATGAATCTTCATATCCACACGCGAAGCTTGCCTTCCATGCCAAGGAGAGCTCCATCCGGACACAGGGGAAGGCCTTCTATCTTGTATCTTCACATCACACAGCCCGGACGCCCGAGGACCCCATAATCTTGGACTCCCTCACCCGCCCCCAAAGCTCCACCGCCTCCTTTTTCTAGGCGGCATCACGGCTTCACAGGCCGCCTGGTGATACGTCTCCGTTGTATCTACTTTTCCAAACACTTTTGCCCTTGTTTTAGACTCTAACTTGCATGATTTGAATGGAACTAACCCGGACTGACGTTGTTTTCAACAGAATTGCCATGGTGTTATTTATGTGCAGAAACAAAAGTTCTCAGAATGATCTAAAACTTTACGGAGACTATTTTTGGAAATAATAAAAAATCCTAGCAAAAGATCAAGACCAGGGGGCCCACACCCTAGCCACGAGGGTGAGGGGCGCGCCTGCCCCCTTGGGCGCGCCCCCTACCTCGTGGGCCCCCTAGAGCTCCTCCGACCTCAACTCCAACTCTATATATTCACTTTCGGGGAGAAAAAATCAGAGAAAAAGATTCATCGCGTTTTACGAGACGGAGCCGCCGCCAAGCCCTAACTCTCTCGGGAGGGCTGATCTGGAGTCCGTTCGGGGCTCTGGAGAGGGGAATTCGTCGCCATCATCATCATCAACCATCCTCCATCACCAATTTCATGATGCTCATCGCCGTGCATGAGTAATTCCATCATAGGCTTGCTGGACAGTGATGGGTTGGATGAGATTTATCATGTAATCGAGTTAGTTTTGTTAGGGTTTGATCCCTAGTATCCGCTATGTTCTGAGATTGATGTTGCTATGACTTTGCTATACTTAATGCTTGTCACTAGGGCCCGAGTGCCATGATTTCAGATCTGAACCTATTATGTTTTCATGAATATATGTGAGTTCTTGATCCTATCTTGCAAGTCTATAGCCACCGACTATGTGTTATGATCCGGCAACCCCGAAGTGACAATAATCGGGACCACTCCCGGTGATGACCGTAGTTAGAGGAGTTCATGTATTCACTATGTGTTAATGCTTTGGTCCGGTACTCCATTAAAAGGAGGCCTTAATATCCCTTAGTTTCCGCTAGGACCCCACTGGCACAGGAGGGTAGGACAAAATATGTCATGCAAGTTCTTTTCCATAAGCACGTATGACTATATTCGAAATACATGCCTACATTACATTGATGAATTGGAGCTAGTTCTGTGTCACCCTAGGTTATGACTGTTACATGATGAACCGCATCCGGCATAATTCTCTATCACCGATCCATTGCCTACGAGCTTTCCATATATTGTTCTTCGCTTATTTACTTTTCTGTTGCTATTGTTACAATCACTACAAAATACCAAAAACATTACTTTTGTTATCATTACCTTTGGCTACCGTTACCACTACTATCATATTACTTTGCTACTAAATACTTTGCTACAGATATTAAGTTTCCAGGTGTGGTTAAATTGACAACTCAGCTGCTAATACTTGAGAATATTCTTTGGCTCCCCTTGTGTCGAATCAATAAATTTGGGTTGAATACTCTACCCTCGAAAACTATTGCGATCCCCTATACTTGTGGGTTATCACCTGCTACCTGGCTTCCTCCTCCGCCATCTCCTTCTTGAACGCCACTTGCCTGGCTTTCTCAGCCGACGGCAGCGACTTCCACAAACAAAGATTGCACTGGCCCCAAAACCGATCCAAAGTTGGGGGGTCCGACACAACCTCGTCCGGCGGCGCGTGGGAGTCCTCGGGCTGCTATTTGAGTCGGCGTCCTCGGGGGGCGGCGACTCCTCATCGGCGTGTGGGCAAACCGGCGGTGCCATGACAGAGATTTGAGAGAGAGAGGGCGAGCTAGGGGAGGATGTAGATGAGAATGCAGGTGGGACGACGTGAGCAAGGTAGTATTTATTGGTGGTCGGAATCTAGATCGACGAGAACATTACACACGCCGGTCGCCGGAATTTACGAGTACTGTAGTTTGAATTACACATGATTCTCGCAGCAAAATCCGTGTGTGAACATAATAGCTGACGGTTTCCAATACAGAACTATGTCTGATTAATGACCCCCGCCACTCACCTACCAAACCTCGAGCCGCAGGATAGAGTGCCAATCGTGTGGGGGCCGGTTGTCTTGCCAGATCTTTATATTTTCTTTTTTGAAAACCAGATATTTACATCATCTGATGATTTTTTAACTCGCACACAAGTACACAAAAATATGATTTTTCAAACTGTGGTGGTTAGCCGTTGCATGTAGATGTAGTTCAAATTTGAATTACTGTCATTAAATGGCTAGAAAATCACTTAAATGTCTTGAAAAGGTCAAACGACCCCTGAAATTTTCCAAATTTTCACATGATAGTTGTATTAGTGCATGTTAAACATAGAAAAAAATTGAAGGTTGTAAGAGGAAGCTATCTCGTGTTCATCATCAAACATGCATTGTTCCCTCTCAAAACCACGAACCTTCTAGTGAGTTGCTCCGGTTTGTGAGGGGTGTGTGTCCAAACTTTCATCAAATAGGCCAATTTTTTTACCACATCATCTTGGTGGCATGACATTACATCAACAAGGTTTCATGTTTTTTTGATCATTTTTTAATTCTTTGGAAATTCCATGGCACGCCATGCATGTGCCCATGCCGTGAGACTAATATGTTTGAAAATTCCTTCTATTTTACTACACATGGAATTAACTCACACACAAGTACACAAATATGATTTTTCAAACCGTTATGGTTAGCCATTGCATATAGATGTAGTTCAAATTTGAATTACGGTCATTAAATGTCTAGAAAATCACTTAAATATCTTTAAACGGTCAAATGACCGCTAGAATTTTCCAAATTTTCACAGTACAGTT
The DNA here is from genome assembly GCF_003073215.2 of Triticum urartu. Taxonomy (NCBI): domain Eukaryota; kingdom Viridiplantae; phylum Streptophyta; class Magnoliopsida; order Poales; family Poaceae; genus Triticum; species Triticum urartu. Next base: position 113,196,184 of record NC_053025.1, read on the forward strand.
GTAGTAGTGCACGTTAAACATAGAAAAAAATTGAAGGCCGTAAGAGGAAGCTATATCATATTCGTCATCAAACATGCATTGTTCCCTCTCGGAACCACGAGCTTTCTAGTGAGTTGCTCCGATTTGTGAGCGGTGTGTGTCCAAACTTTCATCACACATGCCAATTTTTTCCCACATCATCTTGGTGGCATGACATTACATCAAGCAATGATTAATGTTTTTCTGATCGTTTTTTTATTTTTTGGAATTAAAATGCCATGGCACTCCATGCATACATATGCATGTGTTCGTGTCGTGAGACCAATATGTTTGAAAATTCCTTCTAATTTACTGCAGATGGAATGAACTCGCACAGAAGTACAAAAATATGATTTTTCATCCCGTTATGGTTAGCCGTTGCATGTAGATGTAGTTCAAATTTGAATTACGGTCATTAAATGGCTAGAAAATCACTTAAATGTCTTTAAAAGATCAAATGACCCCTGGAAATTTCCAAATTTTCACACGACAGTTGTATTAGTGCACATTAAACGTAGAAAAATAAATTTGAAGGCCGTAAGAGTAGCTATCTCCCGTTCGTCATCAACCATGCATTGTTCCCTCGGGTCTTCTAGTGAGTTGCTCCAGTTTGTGAGGGGTGTGTGTCCAAACTTTCGTCAAATAGGCCAACTTTTTTACCACATCATCTTGGTGGCATGACATTACATCAAGCAAGGTTTCATGTGTTTCTGATGTTTCCTTATTTTTTTGGAATTAAAATGCCATGGCACTCCATGCATGTGCCCATGCCATGATACCAATATGTTTCAAAATTCCTTCTATTTTACTACACATGCAATTAACTCGCACACAAGTACAAAAATATGATTTTTCAAACCGTTATGGTTAGCCGTTGCATGTAGATGTAGTTCAAATTTGAATTACGGTCATTAAATGGCTATAAAATCACTTAAATGTCTTTAAAAGGTCAAATGACCACTAGAATTTTCCAAATTTTCACAGTACAGTTGTAGTAGTGCATGTTAAACGTAGAAACAAATTGAAGGCCGTAAGGGGAAGCTATCTCCTTTCGTCACCAAACATGCATTGTTCCCTCTCGGAACCACGATCCTTCTAGTGAGTTGCTCCGGTTTGTGAGGGGGGCAGGTGTCCGAACTTTCGTCACACATGCCAATTTTTTTACCACATCATCTTGTTGGTAGGACATTAATTACATCAAGCAAGGTTTAATGTTGTTCTGATCATTTTTTTATTTTTTGGAATTAAAATGTCATGGAACTCCATGCATACATATGCATGTGTCCATGTCGTGAGACCAATATGTTTGAAATTCCTTCTAATTTACTGCACATGGAATTAACTCGCACACAAGTACACAAATGTGATTTTTCGAACCGTTATGGTTAGTCGTTGCATGTAGATGTAGTTCAAATTTGAATTACGGTCATTAAATGACTAGAAAATCACTTAAATATCTTTAAAAGGTCAAATGACCCCTGAAATTTTCCAATTTTTCACATGATAGTTGTATTAGTGCATGTTAAACATAGAATTTTTTTGAAGGCCTTAAGAGGAAGCTATCTCCCGTTCGTCATCAACCATGCATTGTTCCCTCTCAGAACCATGGGCCTTCTAGTGAGTTGCTCCGGTTTGTGAGGGGTGTGTGTCCAAAATTTCGTCAAACAGGCCAATTTTTTTACCACATCATCTTGGTGGCATGACATTTCATCAAGCAAGGTTTCATGTGTTTCTGATTGTTTTCTTATTTTTTGGAATTAAAATGCCATGGCACTCCATGCATGTGCCCATGCCGTGAGACCAATATGTTTGAAAATTCCTTCTATTTTACTACACATGGAATTAACTCGCACACAAGTACACAAATATGATTTCTCAAACCGTTATGGTTAGCCGTTGCATGTAGATATAGTTCAAATTTGAATTACGGTCATTAAATGGCTAGAAGATCACTTAAATGTCTTTAAAAGGTCAAATGACCACCAGAATTTCCCAAATTTTCACAGTACAGTTGTAGTAGTGCACGTTAAACGTAGAAAAAAATTGAAGGCCATAAGAGAAAGCTATCTCCTGTTCGTTATCAAACATGCATTGTTCCTTCTCCGAACCATGAGACTTCTAGTGAGTTGCTCTGGTTTGTGATGGGTGTTTGTCCAAACTTTCGTCACACATGCCAATGTTTTTACCACATCATCTTGGTGGCATGACATTACATCAAGCAAGGTTTCATGTTTTCTGATCATTTTTTATTTTTTTGGAATTAAAATGCCGTGGCACTCCATGCATACATATGCATGTGTCCATGTCGTGAGACCAATATGTTTGAAAATTCCTTCTAATTTACTGCACATGGAATTAACTCGCACACAAGTACACAAATATGATTTTTCAAACCGTTATGGTTAGCCGTTGCATGTAGATGTAGTTCAAATTTTAATTACAGTCATTAAATGGCTAGAAAATCACTTAAATGTCTTTAAAAGGTCAAATGACCCCTAGAATTTTCCTAATTTTCACATTATAGTTGTAGTAGTGCACGTTAAACGTAGAAAAAAATTGAAGGCCGTAAGAGGAAGCTATCTCCCGTTTGCAATCAAGCATGCATTGTTCCCTCTCGGAACCACGAGCCTTCTAGTGAGTTGCTCCGGTTTGTGAGGGGTGTGTGTCCAAACTTTCATCAAACATGCCAATTTTTTGCCACATCATCTTGGTGGCATGACATTACATCAACCAAGGTTTCATGTGTTTTTGATATTTTTTAAATTTTTTGGAATTAAAATGCCATGGCACTCCATGCATACACATGCATGTGTCCATGTCGTGAGACAAATATGTTAAAAAATTCCTTCTAATTTACTGTACATGGAAGTAACTCGCACACAAGTACACAAATATGATTTTTCAAACTGTTATGGTTAGCCGTTGCATGTAGATGCAGTTCAAATTTGAATTACGGTCATTAAATGGCTAGAAAATCACTTAAATGTCTCCAAAAGGTCAAATGACCCCTGACATTTTCCAAATTTTCACATGACAGTTGTATTAGTGCATGTTACACATAGAAAAAAAATTGAAGGCTATAGAAGAAGCTATCTCCCGTTCGTCATCAAACATGCATTGTTCCCTCTCGGAACCACGAGCCTTCTAGTGAGTTGCTCCAGATTGTGAGGGGTATGTGTCCAAAATTTTGTCACACATGCCAAAACTTTTACCACATCATGTTGGTGGTATGACATTACATCAATCAAGATTTCATGTGTTTCTGATTTTTTTTTTGATATTTTTGAATTTAAATGCCATGGCACTCCATGCTTAATTATGTCATAGCCGTTAGACCAGTATGTTTGAAAATTCCTTCCAATTTAATACACATGGAATTAAATCGCACACAAGTACACAAAATATGACTTATCAAACCGTTGTGGTTAGCTGTTGCATGTACATGTAGTTCAAATTTCAATTACAGTCATTAAATGGCTAGAAAATCACTTAAATGTCTTAAACGGTCAAATGACCCCTGAAATTTTCCAAAATTTGACATGACGGTTGTATTAGTACTACAAAATTTCTCGTCCATTTAAAACACCATTCGTTGCCACTTTACTCCAAATTCGTCTTTCACAACTAATAAAAAATATCTAAACATCACACACAGTTGTTTTCTAGGAACCGTTTGCGATGAAAATATCTGGGTCTATTTAAGTCTCCTCCTTAAGCTCAGTCGGCTCGTCTGCTCCAGTGCAGGCAACCCCCGAATGCACGAATCCCCATTCCCGCACACCCTTCTTGCAAAGATGACGCCGTGGAAACCCTTCGTGAAGGCCCGTACGATGGCCGCCCCCCTGAGCGCCGCCGCCTGCGCCGAGAGCGCGGCTGCCTACGCCGAGAGTGCCACCGCATCCGCATTAAGCGCGGCCGCTTCCGCTGAGAGGGCGTCTGCGGCAGCCTACAGGGCAGCTGCAGCAGCCGAGACGGCTTCAACTGCTACTATGACGGTGGCTGCAAACATCGAGAGCACTCGAGCTACCATCCGTGCCGCCGATGTCGCCCTGGCCCGGGTCGAGGCCATCCACGCCAAGATCGAGGATGCACACGCCAAGATATTCCAAGCCACCTTGGACTCAAGCATGCAACCCACGTCCAAAAAGGCGGCGGTGGCCATGGAGCACCTGCTTCCTCATGAGGTCGCCGAGCAGGAGCTGGAGATGCAGGAGGCGGCAGAGATCGAGGAGCGCCGGGAGGAGGAGTTGCGCGTGGCCGAGGTCGAGGTAGAGAAGAGTCTGTCCGTCGAGGAATCGGTGGTGGAGTACCAACGCGAGATGTGGTGCAGCCACTACTATGAGTACTACAACCTTGTGGGCGGCGCCGAGGACGAGGACGTGGTCGACTTCGGCAGGGGGGCGCGGAGTCCACCAACGACGGCATGTCGCCAGGACAAGTCATCGACGTCTCATCGCACACCGGCGATGCATAGGCTGGCGTGGCGGCGGATTTGTTAATATTATGTGTACTTAGGTTTTGCTTTTAATGCTGCTCTTTTGTTAGAGCAATGCTTAGGTCAACTGGCTCTGTTTAATTACTAAAATTGCTCGATTCAGTAAGTGTGGTATGTCTGTTGTATGCTCTTTTTGTGCCCAAATTAGCAAGCGATGTTAAATTATGCAATGACGTACCCGAGGAAATTTCCACCAAAATTTGAATTATCAAACTCATCCCATGCGCGTAAAGCATAAGAATCATTTGCGATGCACACAATTGTTCAAAGTGAATGGTCCGGCGGCACCGCGCACAAAGTTTCCCTCCACATTTCCAAAATTTTGGCATACCGCCAAAATATCTACCCCGCCCCCCCCCCCTTCCCCCCCCCCCCCCCCGACCTTAAGTCACATTTCCCCTATTTCCTCCTTCCTTCCTTCCTTCCTAAGCTATAGCCGCTTCCTCGCTCTCGCCGTCTCGCATCCTACCGCCCGGGTCGCCATGGTCTTCTTCAAAGACCTCTCCAGCGGTTCCTCCTCCGGCAACGACTCCTTCACCACCCGGGTATGCCTCTCTTCTCTCTCTTGGGCTATGACTTGGAATGAAGGATTTTTACCCGGCGGTCGATTTGAGTCATTTCTTCCTCTTGTAGCTCCCTAGGACCATCAGTGGCAACGAATGGAGCGGGGTGGCTGAAGATCTATCTGCTCGTTGTCACCATCATTCTCCATGCATGAAGCTAGTTGCGTTTGAATGTGTGGACAGTGGGAGGAAGTTTTTGGCATGTGCAGAGAAGGTTAGACCCTCTTTCGTTGTTACAAATCATTTGTTAGATGTGATTCAGACATTGTCACGGTCCCAACCCATTCATACCACACCTTCAACCAAAAGCATCCTAAGACAGTGTCACAGTTTGTACTTAGTATCTTAAATTGTTGCCATATCGTCAGCGGTGTCATTAGAACATTATTTGCACCGCTTCAGCAGTTTGTGCAGGCACCGCACATCCGAGCAGCCAAGCAGTAAAATACTAAATCTTTATGGCACGAAGGAATTGGGCATCGGAGCAACTATGTGCTCCGGATTCCGGGCCCCTGATTTTTTTTGCTGCACCGGCTCGCCAGTGGAGGGCACTGGTGCGAGATGTAGCGACAGTTGTCTTTACACCAGTTTTGGCATACATAGTGGACAGCCTTAGTGCTATTAGTTCTATGTTACTAAATTTGTGCATGTACATACCTGTTAGTATCAATTTCCTATCATCCAAACACTGTCGCTATGTTGTTGCAGTTATATTTACCTTCCTCATAAAATGTTCAATTTGTTATTTATTGTAGATGAGCAAGAACTTGTAGCATTGTTGTAGTTAATTATAGCTTCTGATGATCCAGAATTTGGTTGTTGTCTCAGTAGCAATTAATTCATTTGCACATTGATCTTTTTGAGAAGATATGTCATAATTAACATGTTTCTTCGGTTTTTCAAAATAATCATTCGTGATTTTCTATGTTGCTATAAACCCATTTCCCTGCAATTGTTACTGATCTAGTTTTAAATATTATAGGATGAATGGAAGTGTTCTTACTTGGAGTGGGTGGATCAAGAGTGGCCACAGTCTTTGAAGATGTGCCTAGCGAAGCTCTAGAGCATGTATGAGAAAGAGAACAGACGTAGGCTTAGAGAAAGTGTTGTCAACACTAAAGAATATTTAAAGATGCGGGATAAAAAGAGGAATGTGGAGAATGAGCTCAGATTTTTTAAATCATACTTTGCTAAGATGGTGTTGGCGAAAGAGGAGACACCTTCCCAGTTGGCCAGTGCAAAATAGGTTCTTACTGAACTGAAAGTAGAGGTGGATAAGACGAGCCTGGATGATCTCGATTAGGGAATTGAATATATTGTTCTAATATTGTTCTTATGAAGTTGAACTAGCTATATGTTGTACTGTGCTATTTTCATGTAGCTATCGTACTATGATGTTATAATATACTTATGTGCCTGATATGAAATTGGCAAACAACTGTTCGATATGAAATATGAATTTGTGTAATACTAGAATTATTAATTGTAAACTAATAAACCTGCTAAATGTGTCATGGAACTTTGCAAACGGTTCTAGCAATAAAAGTGCTTGTGATGGATAGCCCAATGCCACACAGTTTTCTTCATCAAATCATGTGTGATGTAGATGATAAAAGCAAATAGTTAACCAAGGCAGAGCGTGTGTGATAGTTACACCTTTCACACACGAGCCTACACATAAAACTATGTGGGATGTACATACGAACGGAAACATTTTCCCTGGATTAACTATGTGGGATGTACATAAGAACGGAAACATATTCCTTGGATTGACTGTGTGTGATATACATATGAACGGAAATGTTTTCCCTGGATTGACTGTGTGGGATGTACATAAGAACGGAAACGTATTCCTTGGATTCACTTTGTGGGATGTACATACCTACGAAAATGTTTTTCTGGCTTTCACCATGTGGGATGTACATACCTACGGAAATGATTGGGTTTCGATGCCTCGCCCGATCGCACACAGCCCCAGCCTGTGTCCCAGGAGGGCCTATCCCTGATGATTTCTGGGTCGTGTGAGAAGGACCCCCTATCACTCACACTCACTTGGCGACGGTTCCAAATGCTGTCGCGGAAAGGGGTTAAAACCGTTTGTATAGACCTACGCGTACCAGTGTTCCTTTATACCAGATGATGAAGAAAACAAATCACTTTGTATGGAGTGATGCTGCTAATCAGGCTTTTGAGGAGCTGAAGAAGCAGCTGGCTGAGCCACCAATCCTTGTAGCTCCCATTGATAAGGAGCCCTTACTTTTATATGTGGCTGCTAATAGCAGAGCTGTCAGTGTAGTGGTTGTTGTGGAAAGAAAGGAATCAGGCAAGGAATATCACTACAAAAAAAGACACATCCGTGACATTTTGGGCCGAACGAAAAAAAATTATGTCATACATATGACACTTCTATGACGATAATTGTGACAAAACTCGGTACCATCATAGATGTGGGGGACTCCTACTTCTATGACAAAAAATCATGACAGAAAATGGGCTTTTCGTCCTGGGCGGGCCAGGGATGCAGCTGCATGACATTCTTTGGGCCGTCCATGACGGAAATAACCGTGGTAGAAGCGAGGGGGAGGAAAATTTCGGGGAGTTCCCGGTTACGGTGGGAGGTCGGGGGCCGAGCGATGCGCGTTTCTCTCATACACGTATGTGCGTGTGTGCGAGGCGTTGGCTCTAACTGAACCTGAGCGAGGCGTTGGGCTCTAACTGAACCCGAGCGATTGCACTGTAGGCTACGCGTTACTGAACCCGAGCGATCGATCGATGGATGTTAACTGAACCCGATCGAGCGATTCCTTCGCTACTGCTGCTAACTGAAGCTAATCGATGCTGCCTCTGGGATGAACAATGAGCGTTGCGGGGGGGTGGATGAACAGTGAGCGGTGGCGTTGCCTCTGGATGAACAGGACCCCGTGGTGTGGTGGAGGGCTAGATGAATAGTAGCCCGTGGAGGGGTGGTTGAACAGTAGTCGGTGGAGTAGCGCGCGATGGAGGTTGGATGAACTGGAGCCCGTGGAGGCTGGAGGAGGTCGACGGTCGCCCGTGGAGGCTGGAGGAGGTTGACGGTGGAGATGAACAGTATCCCGTGGAGTCCCGTTTTGTGGTACGCCACACCCCTCCCGATGAACAGGACCCCCGTTTCGACCGTAGAGCTCCAACACAAGTCTGTTTCGTCCGTTTTGCGGTACGCCACACCCCTCCCGATCGACAGGACCCCCGTTTCGACCGTAGGAGGTCCGCTTCCTCCGTTTTGCGGTATGCCACACCCATCTCGATCAACAGGACCCCTGTTTCGACCATAGGAGGTCCGTTTCCTCCATTTCGCGGTACGCCAGACTCCCCTCCCGATGAACAAGATCCCATTTCAAACATGGCCGGTCAAACATAAGGCCGTTTCCTCCGTTTTGCGGTACGCCAGGCCTCGTTTCCATCGCCTGTTCTGTCCAAGCCCTCCCGATGAACACGACCACGCATTCCGTTCTGACCCAGCCGGTTGTCTCCCACATGTTCCGTTGCCTCCTGATGAACACGACGCATTCCGTTGCCTCCCAATGAACACGACGCATTCCATTGCCTCCCCATGAACACGACGACGACGCTGTTCCTCCGTTCCGACCCAGCCATGTACACGAGCCCTGGCCGTACGTATGCGCGAGTAGGCGTTTGAGACCCTGCCCGTATGTACACATACGTAGCCGTATTTTCTTTCTTGCACCCTGGCTGCTGTACGTACATGTACATGCTACGTGTGCGCCTCTACTACGACACGTACGCGCCTCTACTACAACATGTACGCGCCTCTACATCCACCAGTATAGATGTACGTACACGTTCGCGACCAGAATGACAACGCTATGTACGCTTCGACCAGGTGGGTCCCGACTGTCAGGCACTTCCTTGCGTGCGAAGATGTAGCTGGTGGGTCCCAGCAGTCAGGGGGTGAATCGTTGTTTTTTTGCCCGGACGCACTTCCTTGCATGCGAAGATGTAGCTGGTGGGTCCCAGCAGTCAGGGGGGCGAATCGTTTCTTTTGCCCGGATGCACTTCCTTGCGTGCGAAGATGTAGCTGGTGGGTCCCAGCAGTCAGGGGAAACATTTTTTTCACGAAATACAGTGGCTCGTCCGGTGGGTCCCTGCTGTTAGGTGGAGGAATAATAATTTTGCTCGTAATAAGGAGGCACTTGCTGCGGCCATGGACCCAACTGTCAGCCTCTCCATGTACAGTCCATGTCCGATGGAAGTCGTTCCTTGACCACGTTGACCACGCCGCACCGAGAGCACCACGGCAGTGGACGACGGCGAGGACTAGGAAGGGGACGACTCAGAGCCGGGGAAAACGCAGCAGTGGATGCCCACGCGAAGAGGAGTACGAGGGTTCACTGGTTCGGCTGCGGTGTGAGGCTGTTGTCACCGCAGAATAACAGGGGGTGTGGGTGAGTAGAGGGATGGCCTGGCCAGCGGTGGGAGTAGTAGGGGGAGGTGAGGCCTCCGCAGCATCACAGCCGGCCACGTGAGGCAGGAGCACGCAGCACGACCGGCGCTGGTTTGGGCGGCTGGAGCAAGAAGACCAGAGGTTGAAGAAGCACTATGGCCGTTGTATGAACATTGTACGGTAACAGGAGCTAGAATCATTCATATTGACTAAGTTGACAAAGCCCTCCGTCCCCGTCAACTTGGTAGGCCCACAAGTCAGCCTCCCACCATGCTGGGTTCCAGCTGGCAGGGGGAATATTCATTTTTTTGTCCGTAATAAGGAGGCACTTCCTTGCGTGCGAAGATAGCTGGTGGGTCCAACATGTCAGCGGGGGGCACGTTATTTTTGTGAAATACAGAGGCCCTTTCGGTGGGTCCCAGATGTCAGGTGGAGGAATCATTATTTTGCGTGTAATAAGGAGGCATTTCCTTGTGTGCGGCCGTGGACCCAGCTATCAGCCTCTCCACGCACAGTCTACTTCCGATGGTGTCGTTCGTTGACCACGTTGACCACGCCACGCCGAGCGCATCCAAGGTGGTGGATGACAGCGAGGCCCCGGATAGCAACGAGCCGGAGATGGGAATACGCGGGAGTAGAGTTGCAGACGGAGAGGTGTACGAGGGTTAATTGGTTCTAGTGCGGTGTGGTTCAGCAGTCGGTGGAGAAGAACAGGAGGTGTGGAGGGGTGGAGGGATGGCCTGGCCAACGGTGGAGTAGCGCTTCATAGCGAAGCGTGCTAAGCAGAGCTGCTAGCCGCAGGAGGCGGGAGGTGGTCCCGGCGGCGCTGGAGGAAGAAGACGAGAGATTGAAGATGGATGCCGGTTCTTGGATGTAAATCCAATGGCTAACATGTCAGAATCATTTGTTGACGAAATTGACAACGACTTGCGTTGGCTTCAACCTATTGGCCCACATTTCAGCCTCCAAAAATGTGGCACGTATTCAACCCATTTTTTCAGAATTTACAGTCTTTTTTCGCGGTAGAATTTACAGTCAATTTGATCTTTTTTTGAATTACAGCCATTAGCTGGGCTGGGTGAACAAATAATGTAGTGTCCATGCGGCCCATTTATTTTATTTCCTAAAAAATTACAAGCCATTTGCACTTTCTCGAAATACACGATTTTGCTGAGCTGATTCTAATTATAATGTTGGGTTGGGCCAGCAATGTTATCAAAAAATAAAAAGGGGCTGAGCATTTTGTTATAAATATATTTAAATAATAAGTGATATTATTACATTCATCCTTAAATCTTACCAAGCTTTTGTACACAATCACTAGGATTTTCTTGCCAAAACAATCCAGGATTTTATTTGTTAAGAAATTATTTTATAAGTTAATAAGATGTGGGATATTGTTTTCTTACATATGTAAGTATGTGTTAAATATATGATGACAATAAAAATAATATATAATAACATATAAAATATATTTTTTAGAAAAACAGGGAGCATCTCCCCGGTTCCATTGCTGAGAGCGAAACCACAACATATTCTGATACAGCAGCTCAAAGAGCAGTTCGAAAGCAAAGGTAGAAAAGCTACAAACTAGGGGGTGGATGAACAAGTTCTCTGAATAACACAAATCACCCAAGCGGTGCCAAAGGCAGAGCGGATAGAGCACTCAAATGACACAAGGAGGGTCCAGCGAAGCCTTCATGGTCTTCGGCTGAGGGGTCGTGTCCGCCTGCAGCGACCAGTAAGCAAGCGGAGACACCAGGCTGGAAGGCGTAGCATGGTGGATGTCCCTCTTTTTCGGTGCCAGGTGCCCATCATCTTCATCAGAGATCTTGAGACGAGCCCACGGGTCCAGCCCCAGAGCAGGTCGAGCCTTGTTCAGCCACAAGTGATCGCCAACGGTTTCTGGAGGGATCTTGTTAGGGTTTCCACGAAGCTCATCAACGTGTCCTTGTCCGATCCAGAGGAGAGAATCGCCCAGTTCCTCACCATGTTCCTGATCAACCTCAAGACCCGCGGAATGGAAATCCAGGAGGTGTTACTGAAAATCATAGCATTTCTATATTTCTAGAGGCACCAAAGCACAACTGAGCTAAAAGTATTTAAAACTGAGCACTTTTTGGTAGCAATCCAGAATCTGGCGACACATTCGAAGGATGAGCCAATCTGACTAGAGAAATATTCCTCAATGTGGGCCCAGAGATTTTTAGCAACTATACATTCAAAAAATAGGTGAGAACAAGACTCTTGTTCCAAGCAGTAAACACAATCAAGGGGTTTGATGATGTGTCTCTTCCTAAGGTTATCCCTAGTCATCAATTTGTTTTTGGAGAGAAGCCAGAGAAATACATGAATTTTAGGGGGAACTCTCAATTTCTAGACAACGGGGATAAACACGGGTTGAACCCCTCTAAAGTTGATAACATGATAGAGGGAGATGGAGGAATACTTGCCCTTATTGTCCAGCTGCCAAATCAGGGCATCCGGCTCGGCAGTAAAGGTAATGCTTTTGGCAATTTCCTCCAACTGGAAACCATTGTTCCATGAGACTATCACTAAAGTTCCTTCTAAAAGAGACTTTTAGGCATTGACTGTCCCAAACTTCATTGACACTTTTGTTAAGGTCATTGCAGACAGAGTAAATAGGCCAAAATTGGACTGCTAGGGGGGATGTGCCAAACCAAGTATCTTCCCAGAACCTGGTTCTGCTCCCATCCCCTATGTTCCATCTGTAGCCAAATTTCACAACATGCATAATAGATTTTAATCCTTTCCAGAATCTAGAGGTCTTAGGGTTGGAGGAAGGGACAAAAATATTAGTTTTATTTCCTAGGTATTTATGGGCAATAAGAAGCTTCCAGGGTTTTAGGTCTTCCTCATAGAATCTTTTAATCCAAGACCCTAGAAGACAGATGTTAATTTCTTGGAGGTTAGGTATGCCTAGGCCTCCAAAATCTTTTTTCATAGAGACTAGGGCCCAATTAGAAAGGTGTAGCTTCCTATTTCCCTCAAAATCATTCCACAAGCAATGAGACATCTGAGAATTGATGAGGTTCACTGCCCATTTAGGGAACTTGAAGAAGGAGAGGAGATACACTGGAATGCTAGCCAAACAAGCTTGTATGAGGATTAATCTACCTCTGTAAGAGAGAAGTTTGCCCCTCCACCCAGCAATCCTTTTAATGATTTTATCCAGAAGAGGTTGGATATTCTCTCTCCTCAGTTTATCATAGTGGAGAGGGATACCTAGGTACTTAATGGGGAAGTTACCTTTATTACAGACTAGAATAGAGAGGAAGTCAGCTAAATCCTGATCATCCATGTTGATAGGGATGATTTCACTTTTAGAGTAGTTGATTCTCATGCCTGAGACTTGTTCAAAACAGGTTAGAACAGTTTTCAGATTGCTAGCATGTGTGGATTCATTGTCTAAGAAAAGGATGGTATCATCTGCATATTGAAGGCAGATAATGCCACCAGGGCAGACCTCAGGACAGAGCCCTGCAATCAGACTACGATAAGTAGCTTTGCTCAGCATTTTAGTAAGAACGTCCACTACTAAATTAAACAAAAGCGGGAAGATGGGGTCACCTTGCCTAAGGCCTTTACCAGCAAGGGAAAAATCACTTTCACAGCTATTTAACTTGACCCCAACAGACCCCCATGAGTAAGTTGCTGGATCCAACTAGTCCATTTACTCCCAAAACCTCTAAGCTCCAGGAGTTCCATAAGAAAATCAAGGTCAACTTTATCGAAGGCAGTCTAAACTAGAACTACCATCTAGAGAAAAATTCTCACAAACAGATCCTTCAGATCTGTTTTGGTGAGGGTAAATAAAGGAAGAGCATTCAATGCCATCATTAAGAGAAGTAACATCTACACCAATCTTAGCAGCAATGGCATTGAAGGAAGGATCATTAAAGTTGGAGAAGGAAGTGTGTTTCATACCCTGGGGTTTTTGCACTTCCAGGTTCTGAACCTCTTTGAGCTGTTGAGCCTTTTCAATAATGGTTCTCTTGTCACCAGCTACCCTGGCACTGGTTCTGGTGGCTTGAATAGGACCCCATTTGGGAAGGTGCTTCTCCTTAGGAAGGGCAGGGAAGTCAGAGTTGTATTTTGAGTCCAAATTGTCTGGGAGTTCAGTTGTTTCAACAAGTGCCTCTTGATCCTCTTGTAGATCTACAGAACCTTCTAATTCCATCAGATCATCATCTTCCAGGAGCTCCATTTCCCTTGGGAGGTTGAATCCATCAGTTTCATCAAGCACAGAATTCAAGATCTTTTCCTGGATGCTGAGTTGAGGAGTGTATGGAGAATCAGGGAGGTGTGTCTTGAGGACTGAAGTGGGTGCAGTTTCTCCAAGCATCTGATTGTGGCCAAAAGGCTGTCCTCTGATGTTAGGGGCCCCAGAATTGGCAGCAGGCCCTTTATCTAATTCAGATCTAGAGCTCCTGCTGGATTTAACATCTTCAGTAAGATTGGTACCAGTTTCAGCTGTAGAGACATATGTACCAACAGAGAGGTTGGTGGAGGTGCCAGTTTCAGTGGGGGTTAAGGACTCCACCTCAATGAGTAGCCTGTAGATTTTGTTCCCAACTCCAAAAAGCCTTTCAGCAGGGATTTTGGAGGGATCTTTACATAATATTTTGACCCTAACAGTTTCATAGAATGACTTGAAATTATGCTGTCAATCCACATCCAGTAAGACCCCTAGAGTGGAAGTGATTTGATCCAGCATAGTCCAGTCACACCACTTGGGGGTTCAATTTCCTGATCTTGATCCAATTTTCGTAGAGGTCCTCTTCAGCCTCAATCCTGCCTTTCCAGACTTGAACATTGACTATAACATTGTCTTTTTTGAGACCAAAACAGGGGTATCTAGCAACTTGAACTACATCTATTTCAGGAGGGAATTTGACCAAGAATGTCCACTCATCTAGGGCATTGATTGGCTAGGGCCAGTTGGTTTTGTAAATGTCTGCAAACTCAGTGGCATGTTCCTGCTTGGTCACTTCACCAGCTTCTACCAGAACAATCCCCACATTCTTCAGGGAGCCATGATACTGAGCATTTTCATCAAGTGGGTCTATGTGGTAGAACCCTAATCTCGGAGCAGCACTTCCAACATATCTAGCAGAACTGTGGGTTTTCCTTCTGACAGGGCAATTCTCAACTTTATGGATAACCATTTTGCAGATAAAACAACTCTTGGGCTTGACACATTTATCCAAATGATGCCCTGGTTCCCCACAGTTGTAGCAGATCACCTCAGAGTATGCCATAAGGCCCGAAGCAGGGGCAGGAGCAGTTTTCTGGATGTCCTGTCTCTTCTTTTGCTGATTCTTGCCTTGAGATTTCCCACTGATCTGAGAGTCAGAACCACCAGCAGATTGATCTTGGGCAATTACAGGAGCCTGCCCAGATTTTGCCCTCATTTGGGGCGGAGGCGGGCCGTACCACTGCCCAACCGGCGCTCCCCCCCATTGTGATAGGGGAAATTCATCGGAGTTCCTGGTTCCTTCTCATCCTCCAGCCAGATGTTGTCTCTCAGGAAGCAGAAATAACCACCAGACAGCTCAATTGAAGCAGATTGCAAGCCTAATTTCAATATTCTGCGGGTTTGGGGGAGAGGTAAGGTAGGGGATCCACCTGCTTCGGCTCCGGTGGCGCGCTGGTGGGCATGAGTCTAGTCAAGCATTCCCATCTCGCAGCACGGCGTGGATCTCTTGAATTCATTTCTCCTTTCTCCCATCGAACGAACGTAATTGGCGGCTCCCTGGGGTGGGGCATCCTGTGCTTCTCCGAGAAATCTCCTTCGAATAGATCCGCAGGGCTAGATTCAGCAGCTCCCAATCCACATGATCCTTGCACATCCGAGCATACCTGCACGAGTGAGAGAACGGATTCGGTCCCTCCTCGGCTTCCTCCCTCGCAGCTTCCTCCTCTGCTTCCCTCCATTCGCGCGTGCACTGGGTCCAGGAGAGAGCGTCGTCGCGGATCCGCATCGCCCGCTCCCTCCATCTCCTCCCTCGAGTCTCCCGCAGCACCGTCGGCGCGACGGAGTTGAGCGGCTGGAGCATCTGCGGGAAGGCTTTGTAGACATGTGGGAGAAGCATCTTGTACATCTGCCTGTCTTCCAGCCATTCCCCCATGGATATGGCCGACGACTCCATGGGGCGCGTGAGCGGACTTGCTGAGGGGGGCAGGCGCGCCCGGAGTCAGGAGGCGGGGGGTGGCGGCAAGATCTATGGCGGCGGCGAGGGTGGAGGTAGTGGCGGGGGCGCCGGCGAGGGTGGAGGTGGTGGCGGGGGCGAAGGGGATCGCGAGAGCGGTCATCTATTTGCCAATTATGTGAACTAAACAGTCAACATATAAAATAATTTAAATATATATAATATAGTTAGAAGGGAAACATAAGTTGGACCTAGCGTTCCTATTCTTATATAGAAAAATAGAATAGACCTCTGCGTTTTCTTCAAAAAAATACATAAATTGGGCTGCCAAAAATAAAACCTCAGATGGGAGGTCCATAGGCTGGTCGATACATGACGGCCCTAAGAAAATACAAATAGGCCTATGGACCTCACATCCGAGGTCGTGGGCTGCGCATGTTAAAAATGAAAGCCTAGACGGGGCAGCCCAAAACCACGTCCAACACTTGCCAAAACTTTGTCCCTCGTTTTCTCTGTGTTTCGCACACTCGACATTGTGTGTGCATTTTGACTATGTATCATATGAAGATGTGCTATGCATGAATGTTGATCAACATGATGTTAACTGGCTGGTAGTTCCATTTTCGACCATGAATAAAACTTCCAACATGATGTTAACCCTGTTTGAAAAAGGCCGTGTTAATATAAACGCTCTGCCTCTGAAAGTTGCAGTTTCTTATCTGAAACTGAACTTGCAGTTTCTTATCTGAAACTGAAACTTGCAGTTTCTTCTCTGAGAATCACATTGTCTGCACTTTTATACTCCTATGAAACTACATTTTTTTAAGTGCTAAAAATAGATATCTAGAATTCATAAAATACTTCATATTCTCAATACTGCAAATCTGAAATTCAAAAGACATTCATATCTGAAAGTACTCTCAAAATACACAACACAAAACACAATTCACAACCTACAAATACTGACAACCCTAAACTCCTCCTGACAATTCACAACCTGCTCGACTATTGGGCTGGGGGGCAGCCCCCTCCTATTCCTCGATGGCAGACAGCCGCCCTGTGAGACGATGTGAACGGCGAGGGAGACAATGGCGGGGAAGCGTCGTCGGGCCAACTGCTTTTCTCCTCTTGCAGTTGGGTTCGATCGACGAAGACTCCACCAGCGCGCTCTGGCAGGACACCCTCACAAACGGCACCCTATAGATGCTCGATCCTTCAATCTCTGGTGGATGCTCCATCTGGGATCGATACTCCCACCACCGCTCCCTCACGATCGGATTCGGTGAATCTATTTGCTCCATGGCCCAGAGGAGCAGCTCTATGTACTCCGGCACGACTCCCTTCGGGAGTATTGCTGCCTTTTCGCTCTGTTGCAGATATTTGGCCATGGATGTCGCCGTCGCCGCTAGTTGGTCCTTATTGTCAAACCAAGATTGTATCTCCAACATCCTAGCTAGCTTCACAGGGTCGGCGTCTGCGATCCTCACGTATCGGTTGTACTCCTCCATCGATCTACTTCTCCACAGCACCTTCACTTGCCAATGGTGGTTTTTGAATGGAAGAGGAGAGGAGCAGCGCTGGTTTTGTATTAGAATGGAAGAGGAGCGATGCTGGTTTTGGACTGGAACAGGAGAGGAGGGGCGGTGGTTTTGAAATGGAAGAGGAGAGGAGCGGCGCTGCATTTAGATTGGAACAGGAGAGGAGCGGCGCTGCATTTAGATTGGAACAGGAGAGGAGTGGTGGTGGTTTAAGAGGAGAAGAGCGGAAGAGTGGCGCTGGTCTTGGAAGTATTTTTTTTGTTGTTTTGTGTATTTTGGGTCAAAGTTTGACCATGTACTATATTTGACAAGCAAAATGTGAATGCATGTCACCAAAAATTGCATCGTTTGGTTCGTATCTCAATGTACTTTCAAATTATATTATAGTTGCAACGTATAACATATATTTTATGTGTGAAAATCATGGTCAATTATGACCCAGAATAAAAGGGAGACTAGTTAATGTGGGGTCACTTTCTTAATTGAAGGGTAAATTGATTTTGATTTTGATCCAGTCACAGCGCGCCGGCCCTCTCGTCCAATCCTAAATCGCTGTCGCACGCTCCTCTCCCTCTTCTCCATTGCAAAACCACCTCCTCTCCTCTCCATCATCTCCATTCCAAAACCACCGTATCGCCTCTCCCTCTTCTGATCTTCTCCATTGCAAAACCACCTCCTCTCCTCTCCATCATCTCCATTCCAAAACCACCATCTCGCCTCTCCCTCTTCTCTATTGCAAGACCACCGTCTCTCCTCAGTTTTCTAGATGCTTTGCTCCATGGCGTGGGCGCAATCCATGGATACAGAATTAGTATACTGTATACTATTTAAAAGTCGAGGGCGGGGCCTTTCCTGCGCGGTAGGCGGCGGGGCAGTTCCGCCTAGTCGGTTCGACAGAGACGCGAGAAGACGAGGGAGTAGGCTACTGCAAACGTAGGGCTGTGTGATTTGATAGCGAGTTACTGATGGACAGGTGGGGCCCCGTGATTTGACTTGCCATTATCATTTTAATTGTGGCGCTACGACCGGCGTGAGTCTCCCAATTCCTGACCACCTCCATATAGGTGCCTCTCCCAATGCTCCACCATGTAGTAGAGGCTGGCTCTTGCATGAGAGCCCACTTCTCCACTTTTTCCTTGCCTCTCTTTCCTCCACATATGCAAAAATGCCATGTAAAGTGCACTATTGTACTTACTTTTACTTGCTCCTACAGGTGCTTAAGCTTGCCACATAGGCATAAAGTCTGATGTGGCAAGTTAATCAAGAAGAGAGAGACTATTTGGTGACCCAAGGAAGAAACGGTGCTAAGCGCGTGTACCTAGGTGAAAAGACAATTTTGAGTCTATAGCTAATTAAATGAAGCAAACTTGGCAACACCATTTCATTGGAAGAGGTCACTCCTTGGCAAATGGAATAAATACTAGTACTCCCTATGTCCCATAATATAAGAATGTTTTTGGCACTACACTAGTGTCAAAAACATTCTTATATTATGGGACGGAGGGAGTACGAAGAAAGAGATAGAGAGGAGTAAAAAATACACTTATAGCCAACCTTATAGGCAACCTTGTTGTAGTATGAGTGACTAAGTGATGACTATGTATGACATGCCAACGTCAGATAGCCTAACGCACCGTATTAAATCTCCAAGGGCGTGAGCGCGTGAGCGACGCGACGGTCGTGGTAGGCGCGACCATGATACGGGCTGCTGGCAGCCCTTGGATCTGAGATTAAACGGTCGCATGCTAAGTTGCTGAAAATTTGCAGAATAACCCTCCAGGATAGGATATTCACCCATAGGTCTAGAATCACGCCATGCAACCGTTCGATCTCAGATCCAAGGGCTCTCGGAAGCCCGTATCATGGGAGAATGGAAAGCCACTACCCTGCCGTTCGCACGCTGGCAGTTCGCTCCTACTCGTCCCCGCACGTCCTTCAATACTATGGAGGTTCGCTCCTAGTCGTCCCGTCCATTCACATTACGGCAGTTCCACTAATCCTAACCCTCCTCCCAAATCCATGGCGTCCCAAATCTCCACGATCGGCGGTGAGTGCAAGGTTAGAACCATCACTGATGATGAGTTCGACGTCATCTACACCGGTTCTTCCGCGACGGTGAAAGGATGCCTTTCTCGCTTCAGACGCATGTTCGAAAACTCAGATGATGAGTGGGTCGCTGGGCTAGATGTTGAGTACACCACAGTCTTGGGACCAGAGAAGGATCTAAAGGACAAAGAGAGGAAGAAGCCCGCCGTGATCCAGGTTTGCGTACATACCGTTTGCTTGGTCTACCACATATGCCATGGCGACGTTGAGTGCCAGGATTTTATGAACTTCCTCAAGGACAAAACAGTGAAATTCGTTACTGTAGACTTTAAGAACGGCAGGGATGTCCTGCGTCGGATAGGTCTCGTTGTAGGCAACCCCTTCGACCTCCAGAAGAATCGGCTAGTGTCCTCTCGTCAGCCTTCAATGCTGACCCTGGCAGGAGCCATGGTTCATCCTTCATACAGTAAACTGGAGAAACCTCCATACACGTTTCATCGTCATGCATGGCAGCGGAATGTACTAGATATAGACCACATCCACTACACTGCAATGGATGTCTACCTTTGCTTCAATATCTACAAGGGTTGGATGAAGAGAAACAGCCAAGTGTGCGGTTCAAGCAAAGAAGTATCCGCCAAGAGGAAGAGGGACAAGGATGAAGTCAAGGACGTGGACGAGGACTCCGAGTAAGGTGGCAGTGTCGTTGCTCATGGTGGTTCTAATGCAGTGTCTACCGGAATAGTTACAAAGTTTAATTTCAGGTGTGCTTAATTTAATTTGAGGGGTGTGTTGTGTTGAGCTCCCAGCAGAACTATGTTATGTTTCTTCTCGTTACTTTAACTCTTCAGTACGTACATACTAGTATTTCTTACATTTCATCTTTTAGTTGGTATAGTACTACCACTCGTTTCTTCACATTATATACGTACAACATATATGGCCAACATCATATAGCCAGCAGTTTAGTTGTCAAAGAATTTCAGGGTGCTTAGTTTTGTCAAAGAATTCCAGGATGCTTAGAGGGTGCTTGGATCCAAGGGACTTATTTTAGTCTGAAAAATAGTCTCTTTAAGAGGCTAAAGTTCCAAGCACCCCTGACTAAAGAGGGGCTAAAACTAGTCTTGAGACTAAAAATTTTTAGTCAGGGGTACCCCTACTAAAATGTGGATTAGTCCTCTCTCTACTCATTTAACTCCTCTCCTTTAACACAGGCGAGTTCTGGATTGGAGGGTTTGGAGGATAATAAATGCTCATTAACTTGATTTTAGCCTTTTTAGTATTTGGATCCAAGCATGGGTGAGGCTAGCATGTTTTAGTACCACTACTTTTAGTCATGGGACTAAGACGTATCCAAGCACCCTCTTAGTTTTATTTGAGGGGTGGGTTGTGCTGGACACCATTATTGTGACTAGCCTTTTGAATAGTACTATATGCATAATTTGGCGACGAGCGCTCTCTATATGTACCACCTTTTTTTTTAATTTCAAGTTTTGTTCCATGGCGCAATCCATCGATACTACTGCTGTACAAAAGTATACATTTTTTAAAAGGCTAGAGGGCGAGGCAGTCTAGCTTGGTCGATTTCATGAGAGGCGAGGGACTTTGTGATTTGACGGCTCATTACTGCTGGAAGGCGGGGCCTTGTGATTTGACTGCTCGTATAAATGAGCCGACGACCTGATTGAGGAGGAGCAAAGAACTATGCGGTATACTCAAGTTTCCCACTGGAGTAGTACTGCGACGGAGGAGCACGAAACACGGCAGCCCAGTGCCATATGGCGATAAAAAATGATCTAATTTGCTAGTCATCTCATTGTTAGAATTGTTCTATTCATTCCCAAACCATTGTTCTATTCATGCCTCGCAGAGAACGTGACACGTGCGGCGGAACACCCGAAGCAAAAGATGAAACACAGCAGCAAAAGAAGAAGGAAGACTATCACCCCAAATGATCCAATTCGCCGCGGAGTCGTAACTGCTTCTTCATCTCCTCCACGACCTCCATCTCCTTGCGCGTCTACTCGCCATCTTCTTCATTCTATCCATGACGCGGGATTTCTCGACGCGAGCCTTCATCATCTGTTCCACAGCCGCATTACGTACCTTGACAGCAACCGGATGCTCGATGCGGAGCTTCGCCAACTCCTCCTTCTGTTCCATGACGAGGGCCTACAGCATCTTCATCGAGGAACTACTATTCTCATGCAGCTTCTTCCAGCCGGCGTTCTTCTCCTTCAATAGGTCGATCTCATGGCAGAGCATCGCCTTGTCCTCCTGAAGTCGTAGGATTTCGCCGGTTGCCTTCTTCTCCGAGGCAATGCTCTTCTTCAGCAGCATCACCAAGCCGGCGGTCAACTCCCCCTGCTGATTGAGCTCAGCGGGCATGTCATCGAGGCTCTCTTTCAGCAACTCCATCAAGCCTTGGATGAACTCCTTCTTCTTATTGAGGTGCTTATTGAGCTGATCGGGCATGCCGTCGAGGGATAACGACTCCAGCTCCGCCGGCTCGGCATGTTCGCCTCCGCGGCTAGGGCGCTCCTGGGAGCCATCGCCTGCCCGTGAGAGGTCTTTCAAGGTCTTTGCGTGGCGGCGAGCCCTCTTTTTTTCCGCAGCCTTGGTTGCCGCTCCCTTGTCACGAGTAGTTCTCGACCTAGAGCTCTGCTCACCGGCCATGGCAAGGACGGACGAAGAAGAAGCACTTATGAGGAGGAAAGGTAGAGTAATTTTCGGTTAGGTAGTTCCCCTTTTTATAACCTAAGTACTAGCACTAGTACTAATACCTGCATAGTGGGAACACGTTCAGGTTTGGTACGTACTAGTAGGTGTGAGCAGGCTTTTCAATGTGATGGGAACAAGGTAAAGATTAATTGATGGTTTTGATTTTGAGGCCCGAAACGGTTCTCGGTGAGTTTAGCCGAACATAAATTTCAAGTACTACACTGCTCAAATGCGTAAATATTATATTACTGTCAAAAATTGGCACAAAATACGAAGGATACCAATGGAAGTACTACTAGCAACCCACGATTTAACTACTCGCATGTGTGCAGTGGAGTAATAATGTCTTTCTTCTGCCCTCACGTCCACTCAATTTGCATGCGCTGTATTAATTGACCATCAATGAAGTGAACGACTTTACACGCGTGAAATTATCACATGGGGTGGATCTTGGTACAAAATTGCGTCCGCCCGTGTACCCGCGTGTGCGTGCGAGGGAATGAGTGCATGCATGGCGTGCGTGAACATCTTCGCTTCGTGCATGTACCGCCAGTATGGCTCAGGGAGGACGAGTACATTCTTCTGGAACCAGCAGCACGTCACTGTGATCAATCCACGCAAGGAGGTCGCGACAATGCCTCCACATGTGCCACATGGCTTCATGAACTGTAAGAGAGACATTGGGTAGCGTGTCATTGGTATTCTAATTTACGTGTTTTGCACATACTCGAAGTACTAGTAAGGTACACGTGCATTGCACGCATCAGATTTTGCAACCAAATTATGAATAAATACCATGTAAGCTCTGAGTCATATATGCCTGATGTAGCCCTTCGTTTAATTCTTATAGTTCATCTCATTCAAAATCAATTAGTTTTTATAAAAAAGCTAAGAACGCGGGAATAGGAAAAACATGGGATTATAGTGGAATGTCATCTTGAATCCTACAGGATTGTACGAGTGTTTGATTGTGCATAGAAAAAACGCAGAATTCTTTCAAAGAGGTTTGAGTGGATGGGATGTTTCCTATGAAATCTAGTGCAAATGAATCATATGGAAAAATTCCTATGGTTTACAATTCTACGGATCAAACAACCAAGATAGGAAAAATTCCTAATGATTAGAATCCTCCAAAATTCCTTTGAGAATCCTTTGAATCAAAGAAGCCCTTAATCTATTTTATGATTCATGGAATTGTGCATTGTAAAGCATAAACTAAAAACAAATAATGGCAATTCAACTAGAAAAAAGTTTGGGCAGTTCTGATACGGAAGATTCTAGAACAAAAGAGAACCACTGTTGTTTTGAGGTTTGTGCATTATGCTTAAGTTCAACCATGGAGTCTGCTAGATTGTACATGTGGCAAAATCCGGTGGGGGCTAGAAGATGGTGCGAGGGGCCGAGTGGAGGGAGACTATGAAGGAATGCACAAGTGCGAGATCGATATTTAGAGAGAGGGGGCGAACACGTGCGCTGTTGCGCGCAGTGGCGGAGCCATGAAAAATAAATGAGCTAGGGGGCCAAGCATTGCTAATCCTTTACGAGGAGGGTTAATTCATGAATTTAAACCATTTTTAGCAGCAATTGTCTAATGATCACATTCTTATTAGCCTCGATATATAGTGATGTTAGCGGGGGAGGGGGGCAGGGCCCTTACTGCCCCCTGTCTTCGCCATTGTGCACTTGTCTGAGAGATGAAGCGGAAGGCATGGATGATGAGAGGGGGACGTTGGATATATAATTAATGTGGGTGTATTAGCTATATATGTTAATCCTATATAGAGAGGTATAGATTGATCGATGTGGACGTGGGAAAGAGGGTGAGACCTCACTGGATATATCGATTGATCGGTTTGTGTGGATAACTATGAAAGAGCTAGCTATATACACACATACATAGAGGAACATCGATCGTTGCGCATGCACGCACGAGAGATAAAGAATGCCCGATATGATGGAGAGGGGGATGTGTGTGGGTGTGTGCCTTCATGGGAGACCGACCTCAAGAAAAAGATTGCATGCGTGCGATGGATAATGCCGACTGGTAGTGTGTGTGCATGCATTCACGAGAGAAAGTTAGTGGTACAATTATAAAGAGAAGACTACTGTGTGGGTGTAAAAGAATAGGTGAGGTCATAATCAATGTAAAGTTCAATTGAAATATTTGAATAAGAGATCCTGATGTTTGAAACCCATGCATGCATGAATATAATGGAGATCTGCGCGGTGTGGTTTGGAAACGAGCATGTTATAATGTATACACATTGAACAAGGTCAGACTGATTTGAATTTGAGATACCGATGGCAGACATCATTTGGCCACGTCGCATCCGTGCATGGGCACACTATTCTAATTGGAGATGATGGGCGGCTTTCGCATCACATATCTATATCTATATCTATACCCCTATATATATTATTTTTTATATTTTTTTATATTGTGTGCGGGTAACTTTAACTTTGAAAGATGGTCGTTGGATGAGGCAAATCCGATGGTCCAAAGATGGAAAATTTGAGCACTACTGGCCGTTGGATATCATCTAGATTCCACCAGATTTCGCCACATGTATAATCTAGAAGACTCCATGGTTGAACTTAAGCATAATGCACAAACATCAAAACACAAGCACTTCTTATTTGTTCTAGAATCTTCGTATCAGAATTTCCCAAATGTTTTTCTACATGATTTGCCATTATTTGTTTTTACTTTATGTCTTACGACGCACAATTCCATGAATCTTAAAATAGATTAGCTTTCTTATAAAAACCACATGATTTTGAATGAAATGAACTATAAGAATTAAATGAACATCTACATTATGCATATATGACTCAAAGCTTGCATGCTATAATGTGGTATTTATTCATAATTTGGTTGCCAAATCTCATGCGTGCAATGCACGTGTACCTTACTCTAGTCTAAATGGTGTTTGTGTGTGTGTGTTGTGCGTGTTGAGGTGCAAATTGTCTATTTTTTGGGTACACGTTAAGCTTGTTCTTCACCTCCCGTGAAATCCCGACACGCGAAATGCCCGTGGTACCCCTGAACCGAAAGAACCGCCTCAAATCGGTGGGGGTACTTTCGTAACTTACCCCACATTTCGGACAAGCGCATCTCTAAGCCATGGTTCCCCACTGCCATCCCATCCGCCCACCCATTCATACACCGAGGCCGCGAAAACCCGCGATGAAACCCCACACCCTGTTCCGTCCGCCACCCAGCCAGAGCCTCTTCCCCGATGACGCCGTCCACAGCAACACCTCGACGTCCCTCATCCACCGTACCGGATGAGGACCCGTCATTGATCTCATCGTCCCGCCGGTTCAGCCACCCCGTCCTCCACCTCCAAGGAGCTGCCCCGACGTTCCCCTCGTCTTTCGCGCCGCCTCCATTCCCACACCGCCGTCTTCACCTACACCACCGGAAGAGCATCATCATCACCATTTCCTCGGATGAAGCTGCGGCCTAATTGGCGCCACCATAGAGGTTGTACACTAATCGCCACACTTTCTTCTTGATTCGATCTCACGGTGCTGCCGGCGCTCGGTCCCGAGCCGACACGGCGCGAC
Organism: Triticum urartu; assembly: GCF_003073215.2. Lineage (NCBI taxonomy): Eukaryota > Viridiplantae > Streptophyta > Magnoliopsida > Poales > Poaceae > Triticum > Triticum urartu. The sequence continues at coordinate 113,221,749 of NC_053025.1, forward strand.
TCCATCAACGGCGGCATCGCCGGCCACTTCCTCCACGGCGCCGCTCCCTTGGCGGCAACGTCCACATCAGTAGGAGCTGCTGCTGCTGCTTTAGCTCTCGCTCGCGCTACTGCTCTGCTCTTGCTCTCGGTCCCCTGTCTGGTCTGCTCTTGCTATTGCTCTTGCTCGCGCTGCTGCTCTCGCTCTTGCTCTTGCTTGTGATGCGGCTCCGATTTAGCTACACTTCAGTCGACTGAATCGACTTTTGGGTCAGTCGATTTTGAGGGGGTGGGGGGGCTCGCTGGGGTGAAGGAAGAACCAGCCGCAGCGGGGAGGGGGGCTTGCCAGAGAGGTACCCCACTATCTATATTAGGGTTTAGGATAGGGTCGGTGGTCGCCGGCGGTGGCAGGGCGTTGGCGTGGCGGTGGCGTGGGGATCGCCAGAGAAAAAGCTCGGCACGGGGGGCCTGGGGGGTGGGCGGGGGGGGGGGGGGCCGGGGGGGGGGGGGTGTTTGGGGGGGGGGGGGGGCGGCGCACCGCCGGCCGCTGGCGGCGGGGGGCTGCTGTTTGGCCGGTGGTGGCTGGCGGCTCAGGGGGGTGCAGGTTGAAGATGAACCGCGGGCCCTTGATTTCGTATCCAACGGCTGCAAAATCGACTGACCAGAGATGAAAAAGTCAGTCAATCGACGTGTAGCCTCACCTTTCTAGTGCGTTCAGTTTCGACAGCAAAATTCAGTTCCGGCAGCAATATTTAGTTTTGACAGTTAAGTTCAGTTTCGACAGTTAAGTTCAGTTTCGACAGTTAAATTCAGTTTCGACAGTTAAGTTCAGAGATGAGCGGCTGATGTATTTTACATCTAGCACTTTGTGGTTATGTATTTTACGTCATGTATTGGAGATGCTATTAGAATTCCACTCAGGTTAACGTTGTTCGTTGTCTCTCTTGTCCTGCTTCAGCCTCGGCGTCGTACAACTCACCGGAGCTGCTCCAACGACCAAACCCTCCATCACAGCAGAGCAGTACCTCAGGCTCCATCTCTAGACGCCTAAGATCTTCTTCCCCTCCTCCGACAGCCAAGTCAGCCGGAGCATCCTCACCGGACAACCCAATCACGCTGAGATCGACATGGCTTCACCAAAGAGGTTGTACACTTGTTGCATCTCTTGTTTACTCTACATGTTATATATATTGTCCACTGAGCACTCGTAGTAACGGGAAATACGATTATTTTATCCTACTATATGATAAGAAGTGAGGTAGCATGCAACTTAGCTATCCGTGATGGACTCTCTTGAACGCCATCATTATTTATCTCTGCGCGTTTGAGCTGTGCATTTATCGATGGGCCTGGGAGTTGAGCTAGTATGGCAGTGGCCTGGGTCCAAAGTAATAGAAGTAGCACAAAAACATTTTTTAGTGTAGGATTTTCCTTGCTCAAGCCTGCCTACTAGAATTGCCAGTGCTTGAAAGGAAAAGTGAATGAAAAACATCGGAATTGGAAAGTTTCCTATGGTACTACTTTTCATGAATTTGGTGCAAAGGAATGGATCAAAGGAAAACTGTAGGATTTGTTCTTTTAGTGTCTCCTTGAAAGAAAAACCATAGGAATTCTAATTTCCACTTCTCCTCCTTTTCATATTCCTATTCATTAAGCACAAGACTAAGAGATAGTAGCATAATAGCATTATAACCGTACATTTTCTTGTGGTTTGACTTAATCTCACCATGCTTTTTTGCATCCCGTGATCTTCCAATTGTTGTGAATCAAACACCCAGATTGGCAGAAATCCTGTGTTTTCAAATTCTCTATTTTGCACATGCATTCCTATCCTATTCCTGTCTATTTCCTATCCCTGCATTGTTAGAATCCTCAAATTCAAACAAGCCCTTACTCAATTACTTCTATTATAGACATGTGTCAAAGAAAACCTTGTGTGGTTTGTCCTGCTCCTGCGGCGCTGTGTTCCACCCCAGATCAGCTGCTCCAATGACGGAAGGGTTCACCACAGTAGGGATCCGCTCTCCAAACTGTCTTTCGATGCCTCAGATCTTCTTCCCCACCGCCGGCAGCCACGGCAACTGCATTACCATCATCAACTGAGCAGATGACCTTGAGGACTACACGGGTCCACAAGAGAGCTCGCACTCTTCTGTGTCTGCTTACGTTATGCGTTGCTTAATATGATGACATGCTACATTATCATCGTGTTCACCTATTAGACTCCGAGTCAGGTCCAAACTAATGCTGAAACTTGAGTTTTTAAATGGTTGCGGGGTACATATTGGGGCAGCAATCAGTACTATCTGTCTACTATCTGGTTAATCTTCGGTTTCTACTATGAGTTTCATGTTGGGTGCAAACAAACATTAAAGGAGCCATTATCTGTATTTTTTAACTAAAGCTATTATCTGCCTGATATCATTGGTTTTGGGTCTACCCACAGTTTGCTACCATCACTCTGGATTTGTGCATGCACTCCTTACATAATCTCACTATGTTTATTCCTATGCATGCCAGTTATTGTACACAATGGAACTGATCATGTAGAGCAAAAGAGACGAGCCTTGTGTGGCAACAAAATTCATGCATACATCGTTCCATGGTGGGTGCAAAGGCAGCTCCCCTCCACCCATTTTGGACCATAATCAAGATGAAGATAACTGTTCTGAGGGGGATTCAGAAGGAGAAGACCACTCCTATTTACCCCATGAGGTCTTCGCTCTAACTTGGCATGATGATGTTGGTAATATCATGCATATGGTGCCTTGCATTGCTTACTGTATACATTAAAGATGTCATCTGCTTAGTTTAGACATGCTTTGTGTCAATGCCATCTGTTTAGTTTCTTTATCGTATATGTGAATCATGCAATGCCATCTTGTCTAGCCAGGCATCATATATGTGAATTTGCAATGCCACCCTGGTTGGCCAGTCATCTTATATGTGAATTATATCATGCCATCATTTTTTATTACGTATTAAATTTGTCAACAATTTTAGTACATTCAATTACTCTTCCTGTGTCAGCCATTCGGCACGGTCATGGGAAAATCTAGAGTGGAAACAAGGTCTTCAGAGCAGACAATGCTATCTGACGAAGTGCATGTCTTGCTGGTTACCGATAGCTCCTCAAAGGAGGATTCAGAGACAAATGACCAGTCATATTCCCCCGCCCCCCCGAGGTGCATGCCCTAACTTGGTAGGGTTATGTTACTCATATCGTGTGTATGGTATCTTGCATTGCTATGTCATTTGCTTAGTTTATACATGCTTTGTGTGAATGCCACCTGTTTAGTGTCTAATTACCATATATATGAATTATGCAATGCCATCTTGTTGCAAGACGTTATATATGTGAATTATGCAATGTTATCTTGTTGCAAGGCACTATGTATGTGAATTATGCAATGCCATGCTGTTTAGGCAAGCATCATATATGTGAATTATATCATGTCGTCATTTTTTGTATTTCTCATTGCTTTTGTCGACAATGTTTGTATATTCAACTGCTCTTCCTGTGCATCATCCATTTGAATTGGTGATGGAGAAATCTAGAGTGAAAACAAGGTCTTCAGAGCAGACAATGCTACCTGCTGAAGCAGATATCTTGCTGGTTACAGATAGCTCTTCAGAGGAGGATTCAGAGGCAGATGACCAGTCCTATTATCCCCCTGAGGTGTATGCTCAAACTTGGTAGGGTTATATTACTCATATAATGCATATGTTGTATTACAATGCTTAGTTTTTACATCATATACACAATATTGAATGCCGTCTCCTTAGTTGACAAATCATATATGCGATTTCCCTCTGCTCACTTCCTTAGTATATAAATCATATATTTGAATTATGTCTTGCCATGATGTTTACATAGACAACATGTATCTGAATTATGGCATGCCAACCCATTTTCTAAAGACATAATATAGTTATATCATCTCATCCTGTTTACATAGTCATCATATTTTAAATTATGTCATTATATCCGTGAATTATATCATGCCATCATGTTTCCATCGACGACATGTTTGTGATTTATGGCATGCCAACCACTTTAATAGACACATCATATAGTTATATCATGTCATCATGCTTACATAGTCATCATATTTTGAAGTTTGTCATTCTATCCTTTTAGTTAGCCATCATACATGTGAAATTGTGTCATGTTATCCTGTTTAATTAGCCATCATATATGTGAAATTATGTCCTGCTATTCTGTTTGCTTAGACAACATAAATGTGAATTATTTCATGCCCTGTTTTCTTCCCTACTATCCATTGCACCTGTCTATCTTACAATGTCTGTACATTCAATTACTTTTCTTGTTTATCAGCCATTTCAATTGGAGGGAGTGATGGCAGTATCTGTGGAAGTAAAAACACGGTCTTCAGAAAAGATCGTGCTACCTGTCGATGCAGATAGAACCACGGTTGTACTTGCCCAAGAACCAGCCCCACCACACATAACCCACACTCATGCAGATTGTACCCCTACCCAGTTGGACAGAGAACTAGCTACACCTCTTCTAACCCCAACCCCAGTAGATAGACACCCAGTTCCCGTTGACACAACACCGTATCCACCACAGAGCACCCAAACACGAGCAGTTATTAAGGCAATTGCAGTGCCCAAATCATGAGGACCACCACTCCAAACCCGAAGTCAACGCTTAAAGCAGAAGAAGAATTGTTCTCAAGTCAGGTTCCGTAGCTATGGTTCATACTACTTTGCTCTTGCATCACTATATTTACTGATACCAACTAATTTCAAAATTGAAGGATGCAATTGAAACTCCAATGGTGCAACAGGTATGTTTTAAACCTATTTCTTCAACGTGTTTGGCTGTTTGCTGTTGTAACTTGCTCTATGTTGATTTCAGTTTCAATTGAATAAACAGTTATGTTCTCATGCCATGCACATTACAAGTGTTGTTATTGTTGTGTAGTTTCCCACACTTATATTCTGTCTATGCTCCTTTGTCTTAAATAGATATGATTCAAACTGTATCTATCTTGATTTGGCAACATAAACTAGAATGATATAGACCATACAGTGACCATACTACATAGATATGTGTTTGTTTCATGCTGTTATCCTGTCCACCTTACTACTGAACTGGTTTACCAAAATGAGTTTCATATACTTCATTGTAAACCTGAGATGTGTTTGTTTGTTTCTCTTTTAGAACGCGGATAAAATATTGGAGAAGAGTACCCTGTTATGCAATGGTAAAGGAAGTAATGCAGATAAGGTTCAAGATAGTGAGACATCCCCCGTTGGTCTCCAAGAAAGCTGATAAAAACTATATTGAAGACACTGAGACAACCCCAAAGTCATGTCTTGATGTAGTGTTCGAGTTACTGGCTACCACTGCTGGCACCAGCTCTTCGAACTCGTTGCCTGAATCAGTTCGGCTTCTTGAGTCTCAACTTCAAGTTGAAAGACATCGATCAGATGTTATGCAACAGGAAGCCGAAGGACTGAGGAAGTCCCTGCAGAATTCAGATGCATACTTTCTGGTGCAACAGCAAGCACTGGAGGACTTAAGCGCCAAACAAGAGAAAGTTAATAAGCTTGCTAAGCATCTTTCCAGCATTATGGGTACCTAGGATATTGTTTCTTGAGCTCTTGTGAAGTGATTTCAGTTCTGGACTTGTTTTGCTATGGCGTTTATATGCTGTTGTGTTCCCTATATTTGCACTGGTGGTGAACTTTGATGCCCAGTGGATGTAATATGTGTAATAGCCGTGATAGCCTTGTGTAAGTTGCTTGCTTATGTATTTCCTTGTTGTCTTGTTTATTTGTTTGCTTGTAGTCAGTGCAGTTCTTTTTTTGCGGTTTGCTAGTGGCTGCAATAACCTATTTTTTAAAACTAGGTCACAATAACCATGGGCTAATATTTACTGTAGTGACACTGGGCCTCCTACGGGCCGTAGAAACAGTGGGCCTTCTACGGGCCGTATAAACAGTGGGCCTTCTACGGGCCATAGAAACAATGGGCCTTCTACGGGTCGTATCATCAATGGGCCTTATACGGGCCATATGATCGATTGGCCAAACATGGGCCAAACAGACCGCATTCTGGCCGTAAACGGGCTAGAGTTGGAATCGTCCTTTCATGGGCCGACCATAACGGGCCATCGTTAATAGGCCGTATTTGATGACGCTATGAAAACGGCCCAACGTATTAACGGACCACAAACGGGTCGACTGTAACCACGGGCTGAATTAGGCCCACAAGCAGAAAATGACAGTAACGGGCCGTAAGTAAAAGAATGCTGGAAAATAGCCCAAGAATAAATGGGCTCTAAGAAGGCCGAAAGATAACATGGGCTGGAAACAGCCCAACGGAATAACGGGCCGTTAATGGGTATAAAGTGGTACACTGTTCTTTATGGGCCAGTTTCACCACGGGCCGTTAATGGGTGTAAAGTGATACACTGTTCATTACGGGCCAGTTTCACCACAGGCTGTTAATAGGCCAAGAGTTACATAGGGCCTCATATGGGCCATACATGGGCTAGAAGTGAAAACGGGCTGGAATCATATTGGATGGCCCAGATGACGCTACTGGGCCTAATTCGAATAGGGCGTAACAGGCCTTGGGTTAGCGGGCTGTAAATGGGCTATATGCGAACATGCCGTTAACAGGCTTTCCATGGGCCAACCCACCAGCTTTTGACCAAGTCAAACGGGCCGGCCTTTTTCACAGGAATGGGCCTCTATTGGGCCGTGCCACATGTCGACGTATCATAGGCGCCTTCTGTCCAATGAGTGGATGACACCTGTCCCAACGATGAGCCAACCCGTGTTTCCTCCAGCAAATGATGATTTTACACATGGAAAATCCCCATTGGTCGGGGCTATTAACGGGTTATCGGATCCAAAACCCGACCCGATAGCTTAACGGCGTTCCGTTACGGTGGATGCCAGGTGTCGGCCACCCTTGACGAAAGCACTTCTGTGACGCATGATTTATCATCATGGAAGTGGACACTTCCGTGATGATAATTTTGGTAATGTCATGGAACACTTCTACGACAGCACAGGTATGACTATCTTGATTCTGTCATAAATTTGTCATGGATGTACATGCATGACAGAAAACGGGACCTACTATGACAAACATGTATCATCACGGAAGTGTATTTTTTTGTAGTGTATCCGGTTCAGCGGCCGGCTTACTATGTCAGTGAGGTGCTCATTGAATCTAAGCAGAGATACCCGCATTGGCAGAAGCTGGTTTATGGAGTTTTCATGGCTAGTCGTAAGTTCAAACAGTATTTCCTCATCCTATCATTGTGGTCAGTTCTGCTCCCTTAGGGGATATTATTCAAAACAGAGAAGCCACAGGCCAGGTGGCCAAGTGGGCAATTGAGCTTGGACCCCATGGTTTGAAATATATGCCTCAGACAGCTATCAAGTCTCAAGCACTTGTGGATTTCATCAATGACTGGACAGAGCTGCAGATGCCTGAGGAGAAGTCGGATAACACATACTGGAGTATTCATTTTGATGGATCCAGGCAGTTGGAAGGCTCGGGGGTTGGAGTTATTTTGACATCCCCATGAGGTGATAAGTTTTATTATGTCTTAAGGTTGATGTTCCCTTGTACTAACAATGCAGCTGAGTATGAGGCCTTGCTCCATGGTCTTCGGATGGCTAAAGAGATGAATCTAAGCCGGGTGAGGTGCTCTGGCGACTCGGACTTGGTGGCTCAGCAAGTTTTAGGAACTTGCGATTCCAAGGACCCACTCATGGCAGTTTATCGCCAAGAGGTTAGTGCTATTGCTGGTCATTTCAAGGGTTATCAAGTGGAACATGTTGATAGCAGGAAAAATGAGGCGGCTGATGCTTTAAGCCGGCTGGGGTCCCAGCATAAGACGGTACCACCTAATGTTTTCCTTGATATTTTGAATAACCCTTTTGTCAAATTACCTACAGAGGACGATCTTGCTATCCCTGATCCGGAGGCACAGTTGGTGGCGGCTCTTCATGCTATTCCTGATTGGACAGTTCCATATTTGGCTTATATGACCCGGGATGAGTTACCTGAAGATGAAATTTTGGCCAGGCAGATAACCCAGCAGTCCAAGTCGATGACTATTGTCAATGGCGAGTTGCACCGATGCAGTGTCACAGGGGTGTTTCAGCGTTGTATTTCTCTTGAGGAGGGCCGTGAGATCTTACGAGAGATTCATGAAGGAGACTGTGGCCATCATGCCAGCTCTAAGTCTCTCGTGGCTAAAGCTTTTCATCATGGGTTCTATTGGCTGACAGCTCATGCTGATGCAGAGGATCTAGTTAGTAAGTGTGATGGCTGTCAAATTTTTTCCAGACGAGCACATGTTCCGGCTCAAGAATTGAGGATGATTCTAATTACTTGGCCATTTGTGGTCTGGGGACTGGATATGGTTGGGCCTTTCAAAAGATCCAAGGACAAAAATACTCACCTGTTAGTGGCGGTTGACATATTCACAAAATGGGTTGAGGCAGATCCGGTCAGCAAATGTGATGCGGCAACGGCGGTTCAATTCCTGAAAAAGGTGATTTTTCATTTTGGCTATCCTCATAGCATTTTAACTGATAATGGTACCGATCTTTCCAAAGCTGCTATGAAAGAATTTTGTCAACGCGAACATATTCGTCTCGATGTGTCATATGTGGCTCCCCCCCAATCCAGTGGTCAAGCTGACAGAGCTAATCAAGAAATCTTGAGAGGCATCAAACCCCGGCTTATGGTCCCTTTGCAGATGACGCCAGGTTGTTGGGTTGAGGAATTGCCCTCAGTGCTATGGAGTATCAACACTACCCCAACAGATCTACATGTTATACGCCTTTCTTCATAGTTTATGGAGTAGAGGCGGTTCTTCCTAGTGACATCCATCACGACTCGCCCTGTGTGGTAGCTTATGTTGACGTTTATAGTGAAAAAGCATGTCAGGATGATCTTGACCTTCTGGATGAGGAACGTGACCTTGCGGCGACTAGTTCAACAATTTACCAGCAAGATCTGCGTTGTTATCATAGCCGCCGGGTTAAAACCCGGACCTTCAAGAAGGTGATTTGGTGCTCCGGCTCATCCAGGATCAAACATATATGCACAAGTTATCCCCACGTTGGGAAGGGCCATTTGTGGTCAGCAAAAATCTGAACAATGGGTCCTACTACCTCATTGATGTTCGAGACCACAAGGACTCACGCACGTCGGAGGAAGAGACCCTCCGGCCGTGGAACATTGCTCATCTTCGGCCTTATTACACCTGAGCCACCGGATCTTGTGTTGTACGTATTTCTACCCATGTATATATTATGATTAGTATAATAAAGCCGGCATTCCTGATAATTCGGGGCCTCTGTCGTTTCATTTCTGAGTATCTGAGTCTTTATTGTCAATTCATAAGATCACTTGGGGGCTTCCTGCTCATTGAGCATAGCTATGATTACCCTCTTGATCCGTCTTGCACGCCTTATTACAAAAACATGGGGGCTTCCTGCTCACTGAGCATAGCTATGACTACCCTTTGATCTGGCTTATATGCTTGGTTGCAAACAACTTGGGGGTTTTCTGCCCAAGTTGAATGGTTACCAAAGAGAACTTGCTATAATGTGCAGTTCAAACATAGGTAACCTGCCTTGATGGCTTGTTAAAGGTCACTTGGGGGCTTCCTGTTCAATGAACATAGCTATATTTACCCTTTTGGTCGGCTTGGACGCCAGGTGTATTCCCCAAAACTCTGGGTTATCCTGCCTTTGTATGTCTGCCACTCCAACCAGATAATCCTAGAATGACCCGCCATACTCGACGGTCAATCTTATAAAGACCCTGTAAGTGCATCTAGTGCCCCTTAGTGATTTTGGTGTATTGAATACTTATAGGTTAAGGGACTAATGTGTTTGTGAGTGTACACACGTCTATAAGTCCATGAGGAGTTTGATATTTATAGAGAAAGTCGACCCCTAAAAATGAATGTCTTCGACTGAAGACTTTGGATTTCTGAAGACTTTTTGAAGACTTTGAAAGTGAAGAAATTGGTGTGACCATGAAGACTTGATATTCAGGCGAGGAACATGAAGCATGAAGACTTTAGTTTTCGTAGTTTCATTTTCTCTTTCTTGAGTCATAGGAAACACCGTACTGTTAAAGGGGGTCGAGGTAAAACTAAGGAAAAGTTCCCAAGTGATGCTCAACTCAAAATCCTACACCTACCAATCCCTTTTAGTGAATCCATTGGAAATCTCATATAGTTCGTTCAATTTCTTCAGTGACAGAGACGAAGCTCTTCTGGTCTCTGAGGAATTTGTTCTGACTGAGGAGTTAGGAATTCGCCAGTGTGGATTACCTACAAGTGAGGAACATGATAGCCCTAAGGAATTTGATAGTCAAATTTCCGACCGTTGCTGTGCTATGCGCCAGCTGTCCCAAAATATCTACCCACCTAACGGTCATATCATTGAAGGGCATTTATGTCTTATCATGTTGGGCTGCTCCCTAGGCTATAAATAGCCGCCCCCTACAACCACTAGCTGGTTGGCTGCTCCGCGAGAAACTGACACTTGTCATTGAGAGCATCCCATCCTCTAAGGACTTTGAGCGAAAATCATCAAGTGGGGAAAAACCCAAAACCCCAAACCAAACACCTACAAACCAAAGTGATTGAGCATCACTGAAGAGATTGTTCCTATTTGGAACCGACGCTTGTTACCTTTGAGGACTGTGCATCCTCCAGACGGTTAGGCGTCATGGTCTAGAGCATCCAAGAGGAAATTGTGGATCGCCGGGTGACCAAGTTTGTGAAGGTTTGGAAGTCACATGAATACTTACCATGAGTGATTGGACGAGGTCTGTTTGACCTTAGTTCAAGGAGAATACGGTGAGGACTGTATGTCTGGGACTGCGTGTCCTCAGGTTTAAATACCTAGCTGCTCCAACCAGACGTACAACTGTCACAGCAGTTGGAACTGGTCTACCAAATCATTGTCTTCACTAAGCTAACTGGTTCTATTTCCTCAACCCTTCCATTTCTTCATTACTGTGTTGTGTGCTTGTTCATAATTGTTTGAAGACTTTCACTGAAGACTTTCTCAATTTCCTCAGTTCAATTTCTTCATTCTGTTTGTCTTCATCCTGTTTTATCTTGTGCTTACGCTTTCTATACTCTGTGTCTGTTTTCATTTCATCATGATATCCATGTTTATGCTATGTCATGTATGCATCTGATTACTTATTCCGATGCAAGTAGTTCTTCACTCAGGAATTTCCTCACCCTGAAATTCCTAAGTGAAGGATTCATAAAAATCGCCTATTCACCCCCCTCTAGTCGACTTAACGCACTTTCAATTGGTATCAGAGTGAGGTACTCCCTTGTTCTGTGTGATTTTGGTTTAACTGCCTAGAGTTTTAGTTATGTCGACCGCAAGAATGAAGACTGTGACATGCCCCATCTTTGACGGTCATGATTATCCTATGTGGAAGGCCATGATGAAGAAGCGCCTCATGGCGATGAACAGCGAATTCTGGACCGTCACTGAGATCGGTCTTACTGACCTATGCAAGATGGCGGAGGCTGATGATATTCGCAAGTACACGCTACTCAACCTCATGGCGAAGGACATCATCTGCTCCGGCCTGTCACAAAATCAGTTCAGGGACGTTATGCATCTCAGCCATGCGAAGCTCATCTAGGACCAACTCTCTGAGGTCTATGAAGTCCATCGATCTCACCATGAACCCTGGTTTGAGGACTTCATGGAATTGCGCAAGGCTATGACTTTCAATCCAGAATCATCATCCTCTGCACCATGCCTTATGGCAAAAGGTGCCAAGGTAACTGAATGCTACTTATCTGAGTCCAGTGATGATGAATCTAGTGATGAATTTGGACCCAATTATGTCAAACTTTCTTCCCTTGCCACTAAACAACAAAGGGTTTTGGAGAAAGTTCAAAAAATGCTGGATGAGAGCGATGATATGTTGGGTGAAGAAATGAATTAGTCGAAAGCTTTGGCTGAAAGTCTTCAGAGACTTCAGACTAAGTTTGATAACCTTTAGAGTCATCATAACACTCTCTTATTTGATCATGAGAAGCTTTCTTATGAATCTCTTCAAAGAAAGCAAGATCTTGAGAAGTTAAGAGTGAGTTATGAAGATCTTCAGAAGGAGCTTGATTCATTACTTGCTCAACAAATCAGTGCTGCTCAGGAAGAATTTACTCCATGTTTGAAATGCATTGAACGTGAATCTGCTAATTCTTCACCTGAATGTTCAAATGCTTCTATTGCCGCAAATTCTTCAACTGTCTCTGCTATCACTAATTCCTCATCTGAGGATACTGCTAGTATCACTGACCACGCAGGGCTGAAGGAATTGTATGTGACAAGCATGTACAAAAGCCTCAAAGGGCATCAGGCTCTTTGTGATGTGTTTAAGAAGCAGATCCTCAATAGGAACCCTAGGAAAGAGGGTATTGCCTTTGAGAGGAAACTCAATGTTGATGGGACCTACCGGAAACCTGAGCAGTATCCCAAAACCTCATGGGTTGCTGCAAAGGTACCTTCAGTGGATCCATCTACGTTATCTGGCTTTACATGTGAATCTTCATATTCTTCTGATGAGTCATTTGACTCCAATTACAAACTATTCAAAAATCAGAATGGTGAAGTATTTGCTAGATATGTTGGCACTAACTGCAGGAACGGTCCCCCTATGAAGAAAATCTGGGTTCCTAAAAGGTGCCTTGAAAGTCTTTAGGTGAATGTCATCATGACACCACCTGTGAAGAATAGGAACCCCAGATCAAATTCTTCATATGGACCAAAGTCTTCATATGGATCCAAGTCCTCATATGGACCACATTCCTCACATGGATCAAAGTCCTCACATGAACATCATCATGCTAACACCTCTGTTTCACGGGGAAAGACTAAGGATTATGGATATGTGCAATATTCTTCAAATCATTATGTTCATAAGTCCTCAAAGAATTTCTCTGCTTACTCATATGCTTGCCCTAACCCCTCTTATGCGAAACGAAGTGGATTGGCATCTTTTCCACCGTTCTCTTATGGAGCTCGCAGAATGAAGAACTCTTTGACACCCCTTCAGATGTGGGTGGTGAAGAAGAAGAACTAATTTCTTATGCAGGGTCAGGTCCCCAGATGAACCTAAACGTCTGAAGAATTTGCTGGAGACCTGAATATGCTTGAAAGGACGTAAGCTAATCATGAAGAAATGAACCTTCATTTCTCACGTCTCATATTGATATATCCGTTCTGTTGCTTGATGAAATTGATCTGATGAATTTGATGTCATATTCTTCACTAATGAAGTATATGAGTTCGTAAGCTGCACTAATTCATCTGCGAGATGATCAACCCAAAGCCACTGAGTGGGTCCTCGATAGTGGATGTATGATACGTCTCCAACGTATCTATAATTTTTGATTGTTCCATGCTATTATATTATCTGTTTTGTATGTTTATGGGCTTTATTATGCACTTTTATATTATTTTTGGGACTAACTTATTAACCCAGAGCCCAGTGCCAGTTTCTGTTTTTCCTTGTTTTAGAGATTCCAGAAAAGGAAAATCAAACGGAGTCCAATTGACCTGAAACTTCACGGAGATCATTTTTGGACCAGAAGAAGCCCACGGAGTACCGGAGGTGGGCCAAAAGAGTCCCGAGGCCACCACGAGGGTGGGAGCATGCCCTACCCCCCTAGGCGCGCCCCCTGCCTCGTGGCCCCCCTGACCGACTTCTTTCGCCTATATATATCAACATACCCTAGAAACATCGCAGAGCAGAATAGATCGGGAGTTCCGCTGCCAGAAGCCTCTGTAGCCACCGAAAACCAATCTAGACCCATTCCGGCACCCTACCAGAGGGGGAAATCCCTCTCCGGTGGCCATCTTCATCGTCCCGGCGCTCTGCATGACGAGGAGGGAGTCATTCACCCTTGGGGCTGAGGGTATGTACTATTAGCTATGTGTTTTATCTATCTCTCTCTCTCTCGTGTTCTTGAGGTGGAACGATCTTGATGTATCGCGAGCTTTGCTATTATAGTTGGATCTTATGATGTTTCTCCCCCTCTACTCTCTTGTGATGGATTGAGTTTTCCCTTTGAAGTTATCTTATCGGATTGAGTCTTTAAGGATTTGAGAACACTTGATGTATTTCTTGCACGTGCTTATCTGTGGTGACAATGGGATATCATGTGATCCACTTGATGTATGTTTTGGTGATCAACTTGCGAGTTCTGTGACCTCATGAACTTATGCATAGGGGTTGGCACACGTTTTCGTCTTGACTCTCTGGTAGAAACATTGGGAAACTCTTTGAAGTTCTTTGTGTTGGTTGAATAGATGAATTTGAGATTGTGTGATGCATATTGTATAATCATACCCACGGATACTTGAGGTGACATTGGAGTATCTAGGTGACATTATGGTTTTGGTTGATTTGTGTCTTACGGTGTTATTCTAGTACGAACTCTATGATAGATTGAACGGAAAGAATAGCTTCATGTTATTTTACTGCGGACTCTTGAATAGATCGATCAAAAAGGATAACTTTGAGGTGGTTTCGTACCCTACCATAATCTCTTTGTTTGTGCTCCGCTATTAGTGACTTTGGAGTGACTCTTTGTTGCATGTTGAGGGATAGTTATATGATCCAATTATGTTATTATTGTTGAGAGAACTTGCACTAGTGAAAGTATGAACCCTAGGCCTTGTTTCAACACATTGCAATACCGTTTGTGCTCACTTTTACCATTACCTTGCTGTTTTTATATTTTCAAATTACAAAAACCTATATCTGGCATCCATATTGCACTTGTAACACCATCTCTTCACCGAACTAGTGCACCTATACAATTTTCCATTGTATTGGGTGTGTTGGGGACACAAGAGACTATTTTTTATTTGGTTGCAGGGTTGTTTGAGAGAGACCATCTTCATCCTACGCCTCCCATAGATTGATAAACCTTAGGTCATCCACTTGAGGGAAATTTGCTACTGTCCTACAAACCTTTGCACTTGGAGGCCCAACAACGTCTACAAGAAGAAGGTTGTGCAGTAGACATCAAGCTCTTTTCTGGCGCCGTTGCCAGGGAGGTGAGTTGTTGAAGGTATATCTTTAGATCTTGAAATCGAATCATTTAGTTTCTTATTTTATCACTAGTGTAGTTTATGAAAGAAAATTATAAAAAATGGAATTGAGTTTGCCTCATATGCTTCATCTTTTTAATATCTTTCGTGAGGATGATGGAAAGGAAAATTGTACTCAAGTGCTAGAAGAAGAAGTCGATAGAATGTTTGGCACTAAATCTTTGTATGATGAGCATGATTGCAATGTTGTTAGTATGAATTCCTTGAATATCCATGATGCTAATGATATGCAAAGCCTCAAGCTTGGGGAAGCTATGTTTGATGAAGATGATATTTTTAGTCCCCCAAGTTTTGATGAGCAAATTTATTTTGATGATAGCATGACGCCTATTTATGATGATTATATTGATGAAAGTGGATTTGGAGAGGTCATGACTTTATTTAGTGATGAATCCACTATTTCGGAAGAGGTTCCAATTGATTGCGAGAACAAAGTTGCTATCTATGATGATTATTGTGATGACATGTATGCTATAAAGAATAATGATAACCATGAAACTTGTCATCATGATTTTAGTTTTCAATTGGATTATGCCTCACATGATAGTTATTTTGTTGAGTTTGCTCCCACTATTATGAATGAGAAGAATTTTGCCTATGTGGAGAGTAGTAAATTTCCTATGCTTGTAGATCATGAAATCAATGCTTTATGTGATAGTTATATTGTTGAATTCATTCATGATGCTACTGAAAATTATTATGAGGGA
Source organism: Triticum urartu (assembly GCF_003073215.2). Classification (NCBI taxonomy): domain Eukaryota; kingdom Viridiplantae; phylum Streptophyta; class Magnoliopsida; order Poales; family Poaceae; genus Triticum; species Triticum urartu. The sequence goes on from NC_053025.1 coordinate 113,237,608, forward strand.
CGAATATATGCTTGTAGGAATTGCAATAATACCAAGTTTCCTCTCTATGTGTTTAAAGTTTTCAAGTTTTGCTTGTTTTACCTTCCTTTGCAAGCTGATTCTTGTTCCCATAAGTTGTTTAATCACAAAATCTCTATGCATAGGAAGATGGTTAGACTTAAATGTGTTAGTCATATTCTTCATGATGCTCTCTTTATGTTACAATTCTTATCTTTTATGTGAGCATCGTTGAAATCATCATGCCTACTAGGGGCGTTAAACGATAGCACTTGTTGGGAGGCAACCCAATTTTATTTTTGCTCCTTGATTTTTTTCCTGTTTAGTAATAAATTAATCATCTATCCTATGTTATGATTGTGTTTTTATGTTTTAATTAGTGTTTGTGCCAATTAAAGCCTTTAGGATCTTCTTGGGTGATTATTATTTGATCTTGCTGTAAAAAAACAGAAAGTATGTGCTCACGAGAATAATTTTCACTTTTTACCAAAGAGCAATAAAATACCAAATCTACTTGCAGTAGATTAACAAATTTCCTAGGACTTCCTAATTTTTCAGGATTTTTGGAGTTACAGAAGTATTCAGAACCTACAGATCACTACAGACTATTCTGTTTTTGATAGATTCTGTTTTCTATGTGTTGTTTGCTTATTTTGATGAATCTATGAGTAGTATCGGAGGGTATGAACCATAGAGAAGTTGGAATACAGTAGGTATTACACCAATATGAATTTAGAATGATTTCACAACAATACCTAAGTGGTGATTTATTTTCTTATACTAACGGAGCTTACGAGTTTTCTGTTAAGTTTTGTGTTGTGAAGTTTTCATATTTTGGGTAAAGATTGGATGGACTATGGAATAAGGAGTGGCAAGAGCCTAAGCTTGGGAATGCCCAAGGCACCCCAAGTTAATATTCGAGGACAACCAAGAGCCTAAGCTTGGGGATGCCCTGGAAGGCATCCCCTCTTTCGTCTTCGTTCATCGGTAACTTTACTTGGAGCTATATTTTTATTCACCACATGATATGTGTTTTGCTTGGAGCGTCATTTTATTTTCTTTTGTTTTGCTTTCTGTTTGAATAAAATACCAAGATCTGAAATTCTTAAATGTTAGAGAGTCTTCATATAGTTGCATAATTATTCGACTACTCATTGATCTTCACTTATATCTTTCGGAGTAGTTTGTTGTTGCTCTAGTGCTTCACTTATATCCTTTTAGAGCACGGTGGTGGTCTTATTTTATAGAAATAGATGAACTCTCATGCTTCACTTATATTATTTTGAGAGTCCTAAACAGCATGGTAATTTGCTTTGGTTATGAATTTAGTCCTAATATGATGGGCATCCAAGATGGGTATAATAAAAACTTTCATATAAAGTGCATTGAATACTATGAGAAGTTTGATAGTTGATGATTGTTTTGAGATATGAGGATGGTAATATTAGAGTCATGATAGTGAGTAGTTGTGAATTTGATAAATACTTGTGTTAAAGTTTGTGATTCCCATAGCATGCACGTATGGTGAACCGTTATGTGATGAAGTCGGAGCATGATTTATTTATTGATTGTCTTCCTTATGAGTGGCGGTCGGGGACGAGCGATGGTCTTTTCCTACCAATCTATCCCCCTAGGAGCATGCACGTAGTACTTTGTTTTGATAACTAATAAATTTTTCAATAAGTATGTGAGTTCTTTATGACTAATGTTGAGTCCATGGATTATACGCACCCTCACCCTTCCACAATTGCTAGCCTCTCTAGTATCGCGCAACTTTCGCCGGTACCATAAACTCACCATATACCTTCCTCAAAACAGCCACCATACCTACCTATTATGGCATTTCCATAGCCATTCCGAGATATATTGCCATGCAACTTTCCACCGTTCCGATATTATGACACGCTTCATCATTGTCATATTGCTATGCATGATCATGTAGTTGACATTGTATTTGTGGCAAAGCCACAATTTGTAATTCTTTCATACATGTCACTCATGAGTCATTGCACATCTCGGTACACCGCCGGAGGCATTCATATAGAGTCATATCTTGTTCTAAGTATTGAGTTGTAATTCTTGAGTTGTAAGTAAATTAAAGTGTGATGATCATCATTATTAGAGCATTGTCCCAGTGAGGAAAGGATGATGGAGACTATGATTCCCCCACAAGTCAGGATGAGACTCCGGACAAAAAAAAGAGAGAAGGCCCAAATAAAAATAAAAATAAAATAAATGAGAGAAAAAGAGAGAAGGGATAATGCTACTATCCTTTTACCACACTTGTGCTTCAAAGTAGCACCATGATCTTCATGATAGAGAGTCTCCTATGTTATCACTTTCATATACTAGTGGGAATTTTTCATTATAGAACTTGGCTTGTATATTCCAATGATGGGCTTCCTCAAAATGCCCTAGGTCTTCATGAGCAAGCAAGTTGGATGCACACCCACTTAGTTTCTTTTGTTGAGCTTTCATATACTTATAGCTCTAGTGCATCCGTTGCATGTTAATCCCTACTCACTCACATTGATATCTATTGATGGGAATCTCCATAGCCCGTTGATACACCTAGTTGATGTGAGACTATCTTCTCCTTTTTGTCTTCTCCACAACCACCCTTCTATTCCACATATAGTGCTAGATCCATGGCTCACGCTCATGTATTGCGTGAAGATTGAAAAAGTTTGAGAACATCAAAAGTATGAAACAATTGCTTGGCTTGTCATCGGGGTTGTGCATGATTTAAATATTTTGTGTGGTGAAGATAGAGCATAGCCAGACTATATGATTTTGTAGGGATAGCTTTCTTTGGCCATGTTATTTTGAGAAGACATGATTACTTTGTTAGTATGCTTGAAGTATTATTAAACTTTTGTCTTGAATCTTATGATTCTGAATATTCTTGCCATAATAAAGATAATTACATGGATAAATATGTTAGGTAGCATTCCACATCAAAAATTCTGTTTTTATCCTTGAGGACGAGCAGGAATTAAGCTCGGGGATGCTGATACGTCTCCAACGTATCTATAATTTTTTATTGTTCCATGCTATTATATTATCTATTTTGGATGTTTATGGCCTTTATTATGCACTTTTATATTATTTTTGGCACTAACTTACTAACCTAGAGCCCAGTGCCAGTTTCTGTTTTTTCCTTGTTTTAGAGTATCGTAGAAAAGGAAAATCAAACGGAGTCCAATTGACCTGAAACTTCACGGAGATCATTTTTGGACCAGAAGAAGCCCATGGAGTACCGAAGGTGGGCCAAAAGAGTCTCGAGGCCACCACGAGGGTGGGGGTGCGCCCTACCCCCTGGGCGCGCCCCCCGCCTCGTGGCCCCCCTGACCGACTTCTTTCGCCTATATATATCAACATACCCTAGAAACATCGCAGAGCAGAATAGATCGGGAGTTCCGCCGCCAGAAGCCTCCATAGCCACCAAAAACCAATCTAGACCCGTTCCGGCACCCTGCCGGTGGGGGTAATCCCTCTCTGGTGGCCATCTTCATCATCCCGGCGCTCTCCATGACGAGGAGGGAGTAGTTCACCCTCGGGGCTGAGGGTATGTACCAATAGCTATGTGTTTGATCTCTCTCTCTCTCTCGTGTTCCTGAGGTGAAACGATCTTGATGTATCGCAAGCTTTGCTATTATAGTTGGATCTTATGATGTTTCTCCCCCTCTACTCTCTTGTGATGGATTGAGTTTTCCCTTTGAAGTTATCTTATCGGATTGAGTCTTTAAGGATTTGAGAACACTTGATGTATGTCTTGCACATGCTTATCTGTGGTGAAAATGGGATATCATGTGATCCATGTGATGTATGTTTGATCAACTTGCGAGTTCCATGACCTCGTGAACTTATGCATAGGGGTTGGCACACGTTTTCGTCTTGACTCTCTAGTAGAAACTTTGGGGCACTCTTTGAAGTTCTTTGTGTTGATTGAATAGATGAATCTGAGATTGTGTGATGCATATCATATAATCATACCCACGGATAGTTGAGGTGACATTGGAGTATCTAGGTGACATTAGGATTTTGGTTGATTTGTGTCTTAAGGTGTTATTCTAGTACGAACTCTATGATAGATTGAACGGAAAGAATAGCTTCATGTTATTTTACTGCGGACTCTTGAATAGATCGATCAGAAAGGATAACTTTGAGGTGGTTTTGTACCCTGCCATAATCTCTTTGTTTGTTCTCCGCTATTAGTGACTTTGGAGTGACTCTTTGTTGCATGTTGAGGGATAGTTATATGATCCAATTATGTTATTATTGTTGAGAGAACTTGCACTAGTGAAAGTATTAAACCCTAGGCCTCATTTCAACGCATTGCAATACCGTTTGTGCTCACTTTTACCATTAGTTACCTTGCTGTTTTTATATTTTTAGATTACAAAAACCTATACCTAGCATCCATATTGCACTTGTATCACCATCTCTTCGCCGAACTACTGCACCTATACAATTTACCATTGTATTGGGTGTGTTGGGGACACAAGAGACTCTTTGTTATTTGGCTGCAGGGTTGTTTGAGAGAGACCATCATCCTATGCCTCCCACGGATTGATAAACCTTAGGTCATCCACTTGAGGGAAATTTGCTACTGCCCTACAAACCTCTGCACTTGGAGGCCCAACAACGTCTACAAGAAGAAGGTTGTGTAGTAGACATCAATGTACAAATCACATGACTGGTGACAAGAATCTATTGATGGATGCTCCTTTATCTCCATCGCATCTGAAGCATATCATCTATGCTGACAAAGGAAAAAGCAAGGTATTGGGTCTAGGTAAGGTTGCAATCTCAAAGGATTGACACATGGACAAAGTCATGCTTGTTGAGTCCTTAGGGTTCAACCTCATATCTGTCTCAATGCTTTGTGATCTTGATATGGTTGTTGTATTTGGCAAGTATCGTTGTGTTGTGATCATGGAAGATGACAATTCCAAAGTCCTCGAAGGATTTAGGAGAGGTGATTTGTATATTGTTGATTTCTTTACAGGACCACAACCTGCTACATGTCTATTTGCAAAAGCTTCAGAAGGCTGGCTATGGCATCGACGATTTGGCCATGTTGGGATGAGGAACTTGCACACGCTCGTGAAGAAAAAACATGTCATTGGCATCGAGGGTGTCAAATTCCTCAAGGACCATTTGTGTGGAGCTTGTGAAGCTGGAAAGATGACCAAGGCCAAGCATCCCTTAAAGACCATCATGACTACCACTCGCCCATTTGAATTGCTTCACATGGATCTCTTTGGCCCTACTCACTATGCCACATTTACTAATGCTGCATCCTTATATGGCTTTGTCATCGTTGATGATTATTCTCGTTATACATGGGTGCATATTATCTGCTCCCTATACTCCTCAGCAGAATGGCGTCGTGGAGCGCAAGAACAGGACTCTTGTTGAGATGGCCCGCACTATGCTTGATGATTACAAGATGCCTCCTCGCTTCTGGCCCGAGGCAATTGATACTGCGTGCCACATCATCAATAGGGTATATCTTCACAAATTCTTCAAGAAGACTGCATATGAACTCCTCACTGCCAAGAAACCCAATGTGATTTATTTCAAAGTCTTCGATGCTAAATGCTAGATTAGAGATCCTCATCACAGTTCTAAATTTGCACCGAAAGCACATGAAGGTTTATGCTTGGTTATGGTAAGGACTCGCACACCTACAGAGTCTTCAACACCTATCACCCCAAGGTTGTTGAAACTGTAGATGTGTGGTTCGATGAGACTAATGGCTCGCAAAGAGAGCACCTACCTCCTGTGATAGATCAAATACCTCCTAAGGAATCTATTAAGTTCAAGGCTAGTAAGGATGTCATTCCTACTGAAGAATCTGCTAAAGAAGTCATTCCAGAACATGAAGAACATCATGTTAGTGCACCTGAAGAAAATGTCTCTGAAGAAAATGTTGAGCAAATTCCTCATCATCAACCAGCCCATCCTCGTGTCGCTAATGAAGTACAGATTGAGAAAATCATCAGCGCATCAACGCGCCAGGTCCTCTCACACGCTCAAAAGCTTCACATTTATCTAACTTTTGTGGGCACTTTGCTTTTGTCTCTATCACAGAGCCCACTAAGGTAGATGAAGCATTTATGGAGCCCGAGTGGATTCAAGCTATGCAAGAGGAATTACATTAGTTTGAGCTTAACAACGTCTAGGAACTTGTCAAGCGACCAGACCCTTGCAAGCACAATATCATCGGCACAAAATGGATCTACCGCAACAAAGCAAGATGAAAATGGCCTAGTGATGAGGAATAAGGCACGACTTGTAGCTCAAGGCTACACACAGGTTAAAGGAATTGATTTCGATGAAACTTTTGCACCTGTTACTAGACTTGAGGCTATTCACATATTACTTGCTTATGCTAACCATCATAATATCATCTTATATCAAATGGATGTGAAAAGTGCATTCCTCAATGGTAAGCTTGAGGAAGAAGTATATGTTGCTCAACCCCAGGTTTTGAAGATCCAAAGCATCCTGACAAAGTCTTCAGACTCAATAAGGCCCTCTATGGCCTCAAGCAGGCCCCTCGGGCGTGTGATGACCTACATGATGAGTGAAGAATATCAACTGTCTATGATGGGAGAATTGAAATTCTTCTTAGGTCTTCAGATTCGTCAATAGCGCAATGTAATATTCATATCTCAAGAGAAATACCTCAAGGATGTATTGAGGAAATTCGGCATGCAAGATTGCAAAGGCGTCAAAATCCCTATGCTCACAAATGGCCATCTATGCACTAATGAAAATGGTATTGACTTCAATCAAAAGGTATACCGCTCCATGATTGGTTCTTTATTGTATTTATGTGCATCTAGGCCAGATATTATGCTTAATGTTTGCATGTGTGCCTGTTTTCAAGCTACACCGAAGGAATCACACCATAAGGCTGTGAAGCATATTCTTCGATATCTAGCTCACACTCCAACACTTGGATTATGGTATCCCAAGGGCTCGGCTTTTGATCTCATTGGATATTCAGACTCTGACTATGCTGGTGATCGTGTGGACCGCAAGTCAACATCAAGAGCATGCCATTTCCTCGGACGATCCTTGGTCTACTGGTCTTTGAAGAAACAGAACTGCATATCACTCTCTACTGCTAAAGCTAAGTACATTGCTGCTGGATTGTGTTGTGCTCAATTGCTATGGATGAAGCAAACTCTCAAGGACTACAGCATCAACGCGAAGAATGTGCCACTCTATTGTGACAATGAGAGTGACATAAAGATTTCTCATAACACAGTTCAGCAATCAAAGACAAAGCACATTCAGATCCGTCATCATTTTCTTCGTGATCATGTGTTGAAGGGAGACATCTCCATCGAGCATGTGAAGACTGACGAACAACTAGCCGATATCTTCACAAAGCCCTTGGATGAGAAGAGATTTAGCAAGTTGCGGTGTGAGCTAAATATCTTAGAATCTTCGAATGTCCTTTGAAAAGGACACACATCCTAACACTTATGCAAAATTGATGACATAGATGTGCAACACACGAAGTAACGTTTTTCTTCAATCAATGAAGACTAACCCTCTAAGTGTGAAGAAATTAACAAAGAATTTGATTCTCAGAGCCCTACGATAATTGTACGCGGTGTATGAAATCACCGTTCTTATACGGTGGGTCACGCCACCAACAAAAGTTGAAAATCTTCAATTTGAGTTTTTTCTTTATTGTTGAAATTCCTCTGTTGTTCAAATTCTTCATCTTTGCAATGTCTTCATTGTTTCTGTCGTTTTTCTTCATTGGCTAACAATGGTTATTTCATACAACATTCACTTATTGTTATTTCTTCAAGCTGTTTTTTCTGCTAAGTGAATGTGATCGGACCCTTCCCCCTCTATGCTAAACTCAAACCAGTCTATTCACATATTCTTCATGTGCGTTCTAATTGAAACCCATTCAAAATCTTCACTGTGTCCTTGTCAGCTGAAGAATTTGCGAGCGAAACATTAAAAGTTTCATATCTGAATTTTCGGCTTTTGCCGCTCAAACTGTTACACATTCCATGATAATACGTATCTATTCACCCATGATCTCACACGATCTCCACCTCATAGTGCGTGGGTGACACATGTCGCGCAGATGAGAAAGGTCAGGGGCACGTTCATCCATTTTCCTTGGACGAGCAGTTTTCACCATGGCTATAAATACCCCTTCCCTTCCTCAGTCTGTTTTTACTCCGCTCGACCTCACTCCCTCGCTCAAGCTCTCAAAACCTAGCGCCGCCGCTACTTCATCGTCGCCGGTGAGGAAGAGCTTCGCTGCATCGACCTTGTCGCCGCCGTATTCGTGCCAGCCGAAGAATTCTTCACTCCGCCACCGCCGTAGCTGTCTTCCTCTGCCGAGTTAGGGCGTGGAATATCTGCACTGACGAACTTCCAATCTACTTTCCCAGTTTGTCGTGCTCTTCATCAAGGGTAATTAAAAGTTAATTTTACTGCCCTTATTGATTCCAGTGATTTTGTCAAAATCTTCAAAAGGTGTTTATTCTTCAATCTTCACACTCTAAACACCTCACACAAACATTTGTTCTTGATCTGTTTCCTAAGAAATGTTTTTCTTCAAGATTCCTCAATTGTGTGGATTTTCAATCTACACAACTCTAGAACCTAAGTCAAAGAACGCTTAGTGAAATTCCTCAAGACACATCTGGTCAAATTCCTCAAACTTGTTCTTTTTGCAAAAACTTCTGAGAACGCATATGACTTCTCCAAATTCTTCCCACCTATACTCTGTTCACAGGTACACATGTCTGCTGCTGAATCACTAGGTTCTCATCAACTTAACTCATTTGCAGCGTTCCTCGAAGAAAAAATGCATACCTCTTCAGAGAATTCAACTGTTCAAAATCCTCAGCTAAAGAAAATGGCTGATGGAAAGAAACCTTAGAAGGGAGGAAAGAAGTTGGAAGTCAACACTACTTTTGAAATCCCTGAAGACATCTATGCAGGGTATTGCACTCCAGATGAGGCAATTCATGGAAAAGAGACGAAGAATGAGCGCAAAGTGCGCATTCAAAAAATAGAGAGAAGATGGGCCAGAGAATGGAGGGAGTATTGATATGTGACTCCCAAGTACATGAAGAAATTCGCTGTACACCCTCCATGCCCAAGACCTCCCTTGGCACCAGGCCAAGTTGTTGATCCCTCAAGCATCAGACGAGGTGAGGAATTTCCTGCTGAATGGGCCAAACGTCAAGCTAAGCTGGCCAAAGTAGGAAAAGAGGCAGTGAAGAAATTCAATGAAGACTCTGGTGCTGCTGCCACTGCTGAGGCCTATGCTAGCAAGCCCAGGAAGGCTATGCCCAAGAAGCCCACACATAAGCCAGTCACTTCTTGTTCAATGCCTTCATGGCCAAGCTCTTCTGCTAAGCCCTCATGGCCAATTCCTCAAGATGCCCTAGTTCCTCAAGTTCCAAAACCTTCAGCTCCTCCAGCAAAGTCCTGAGCACCTGTGCATCTCGCCTCATGCCAAAGGACCACAGGAAAATCTATTGCCTTAGGAGCCTCTACAAATTCTTCAGCACCTTTGAATTCCTCAACAGGCCTCACACTGCTGAAGACCAAGGCCACTTCTAGACGAGGCACAAGACCAAGTCTTCAAAAGAAGTAGTTCGCCTTTCAAGTACCGTCCTCTGAAGACGAAGTTGATGATGAGGAACTTGCCAAAATCATCAAAGAGAGGCAAGAAAGGGCCGCTAGAGCCAAAGGCACAAACGTGCCTCTACTGTTGGATCCGAAGTTGATCCTCAATTTCATTGACCTCTGGCACAAGGACCCCAACACTCCTATGCCAGACTTCAAGCTGACACCTAGCCAAAGTCACATGCTAACCGCCTTCATAGGTGAAGAAAAATGAAAGTTTGAAAAGGCCAGGCAGCTGAAGAAAGCGCAGTACAAGAAAGAGCACTATCTGAAGAAGAACGTTGTCAAGATGACAACTGATGAACTTGTGGTTGTTCAAGCTGAGATCAAAAACCTCAGTGATGAATTTGATGCCTACCATGCTGACTGGAAGGGTGCCAAAGTCAGATTTGTGAAATTGGCAAAGACATTCACCCCCAATGTTGCTACTCAAACGCACATTGAAATTACTCAGGCTGAAGCATCTGCTCAGCCGACTAAAGAACATGCCAGCACTGCTGATGAAAATCAGGCTTCTAAAGAAAATAAGAGTACCAGGGCTGATGACTGCATTTCAGCCACTGATGACATTGCCAGGGCAACCACTAGTGTTGCGCCTGAAGAACAAGCAAGGCCAGCTGAGGCATCAACCACTGAGCCTGAGGAATCTGAACCAACCAGGGCAACTACATCAGTTGTGCCTGAAGAAACTGAACCTATTTCCTCTGCTCCTCCTGCACCAACAAGAAGCTCAGTTCTTCCTTCTGCATCAGAAGTGAAGAAAACCAAAGCTGCGGAGCGAGCAGCAGTGAAGAAAAGGAAAGCATCTACTTCATCTCCGTCTTCAGCACCGAAGAAGATGAAGAAATTGACTAGCTCCTTTGAGAATCTGATTGATGCTATTCCAGTTTCAAGCATGTCGTCAAAGGAACTCATTCCTTTTGGTGAAGATTATGAGATCCCAAGCGGATCGGATGAAGACGTTCCTTCTGCTGCTTCTATAGAGCAGATGGACGAAGAAATTGAAGCGGGTGATATCCCTTCGACTCCAATCATCTCATCGCCTATGCCTCGGTTCACAGCTGAAGAGGCAGGCGTTGAAGAACTGAATACTGGGTGCTCCACTCCAGTGCTAAATGATGACTATTGGGATAGTCAGCACCCCAACTCTCCGCTCTTCACCCCTCTACAACAAATCCCTCAGTCCCCTGTACACATTGAAGTTCTATGGGCTCTGAAGAACCTCGTATTCCTGAAGCAATTCCAGCCACTAGCGCTGATGAAAATGTTGTTGAAGCAATTCCAGCCACTAGCGCTGATGAAAATGCTTCTGAATAAATTCCAGCCACTAGTGTTGATGAAAAAGCTGCTGAAGAAAAGAAGAACTAGGCTGCAACTGAAACTGAAACTGAAATTCATCAGCCTGTGGTTCCTGAGGATGTGATTCCTAAGGCTGTGATGACTTTGACTGGCACTCCTCAACTCAAGTCGAAGAATGCCTTCTCCAAGAAGCAAAAATTCAAGGCTACTGGCTTCTTCCATGAGCACGTATTCCTCACAGATTACAACCCGTATGACTCTGCTTGTCTTAGAAGGAAGCGTTTCTGGACTGCCAGCCAAGACAACTTCTATTCTTCACTGCTTTTTGATAAGGACAAAGTTTTTGACCATGCAAATATTCCTCATGTGGACATAGAATCACTACCTTGCTTCGTGCCAGTCCTCAGTGTTCTTCACGATGATGGACTTCTCAACTTCTGCACTGGTATATGTGATTGGAATGAAGAATTAATTCTTCAGTTCTATGCAACGCTGCACATCACAGGAAATGTTGAAGATGTGAACTCTTGGGTATTAGACTGGATGACAGAGAATACTCACTTCAAAGCACCGGCCTCTGAATTGCTTCATGCCCTGCCTGTCAGTCCTCCCCTTGAAGGTGCACGTTGTATATATCATGAACCTGAACTTACTGACCATTATATGCAAGTGTTGATGAAGCCGCTGAAGCCCGGTCAAGCCTCAAGGACCAAATTCCTCGTGAAGGAATTGTTGTATGTACCACGGACTGTATATCGCATCTTGTCCAAGACTCTAAGTCCTATCAAGGGCCACGACTCTAATGAAGAAGAGGTCGTTGGTATCATGAAGAATCTGCTACTCAACATCATTCATGGCATTCCTGTCAACTACCATGATTTCTTCATGAGGACTCTGGCCAACGTTGCATTGTCTCCCTTTGAATTGAAACCTTACGCTCCCTAGATTATAGATTCCTCAGATCAAGGTCTTCAATCAACTACAAGGCTAATTTGCAGAATCACGTTAGTTACTTGCCCCCAAGAGAAGTCCTCAAGCGGACATTTTCCTCAGCTAATGAAAAGGGCAAGGCTACTGCTATTATTGATGAAGGCATTCGTCCATTGGATGGTTAGTTCCGCAAAGCTACATCATATTCCACCAATGATGACTCTGCTACTCATGACTCTGCCGCCAATGCCTCAAAGCAAAATCCTTAAAGCACAGCTCCAAGGGTGATGACTGATCGTGAGCTTCTCCTCATTCTTCACCAGAAGGTCGATCGCAACCACAAATGGGTTAAGCGTCAGTTTGGTTCTATTCTTCACAACATGACTACTACACACAATGCAGTGAAGAAAAACCACTTCTACCTCCACGAAGTATTCAATCGTACCTGGGATGTTCTGTCTCATCTCTATGGTGAAGAAGATCTGAAGCAAATGGGTTTCAAGCAGGACTTTGAATGGTCTCAACCACTAGTGTAGAAATTCAAGAAGACCAAATTTCCTTCCTTGGTAGCCAGCTCATATTCTGCATCGCGCGCGACTGATGAGCATGAAGATTTGGATGACACTGCGGCGGGCCCTACCTCAACAAATGACCCCAACAATGCTGACGCTCCTTCATCGACTTAGTGATGATATTCTTCAGGGGCGTTAGTCCTCACTTTTCGTCCCTTTTGGTCATTCGATGACAAAGGGGGAGAAATTTGAGTTAGTCTTCAAGCGGGTGTATTTATATGGGCGTTTTTTTCTAAGTTACAACTCTTGTTCTTCTGAAGTTTTATTGGATCTAGTTGTAAACTTAAACCCGATGGTGGTCTGATACTTTTGCTATGTTCTTATGCATGCTATTTCCTCATATATGCTAATGCACGCATGCTGAATCACATCAGTCATGATATTTCATCATGCATTTCAAATTCTTCATATCATATGTTAAATGCGTGTATGAATTACAAGATATAGGGGGAGATCTCCATGATTCTACTCTTCAAATGTGCATTGCTTCAAAATAAAATTCCTCACTATGCACATCTTCAGGGGGAGTTCTTCTATATCTTGCAATCAAATTGCTCAATATCAGTATTTACACTTCATATGTTTATCCCCGTTGAAAACTTAACCTATATTGTCATCAATCACCAAAAGGGGGAGATTGTAAGTGCATCTAGTGCCCCTTAGTGATTTTGGTGTATTGAAGACCTATAGGTTAAGGGACTAATGCGTTTGTGAGTGTACACAGGTTTATAAGTCTATGAGGAGTTTGATATTTACAGAGAAAGTCGACCCCTAAAATGAATGTCTTCGACTGAAGACTTTGGATTTCTGAAGACTTTCTGAAGACTTTGAAAGTGAAGAAATTGGTGTGACCATGAAGACTTGATATTCAGGCGAGGAACATGAAGCGTGAAGAAGTTTGTTTTCGTAGTTTCAGTTTCTCTTTCTTGAGTCATAGGAAACACCGTACTGTTAAAGGGGGTCAAGGTAAAACTAAGGAAAAGTTTCCAAGTGATGCTCAACTCAAAATCCTACACCTACCAATCCCTTTGAGTGAAGCCATTGGAAATCTCATACATTTCAGTCAATTTCTTCAGTGACAGAGATGAAACTCTTCTGGTCTCTGAGGAATTTGTTCTGACTGAGGAGTTAGGAATTCGCCAGTGCGGATTACCTACAAGTGAGGAACATGATAGCCCTGAGGAATTTGATAGTCAAATTTCCGACCGTTGTTGTACTATGCGCCAGCTGTCCCAAAATATCTACCCACCTAACGGTCATATCATTGAAGGGCATTTATGTCTTATCATGTCGGGCTGCTCCCTAGGCTATAAATAGCCGCCCCCTACAACCACTAGCTGGTTGGCTGCTCCGCGAGAAACTGACACTTGTCATTGAGAGCATCTCATCCTCTAAGGACTTTGAGCGAAAATCATCAAGTGGGGAAAAACCCAAAACCCCAAACCAAACACCTACAAACCAAAGTGATTGAGCATCACTGAAGAGATTGTTCCTGTGTGGAACCGACGCTTGTTACCTTTGAGGACTGTGCATCCTCCAGACGGTTAGGCGTCATGGTCTAGAGCATCCGAGAAGAAATTGTGGATCGCCGGGTAACCAAGTTTGTGAAGGTTTGGAAGTCACTTGAAGACTTACCACGAGTGATTGGATGAGGTCTGTGTGACCTTAGTTCAAGGAGAATACGGTGAGTACTGTGTGTCCTCAGGTTGAAATACCTAGCCGCTCCAACCAGATGTACAACTGTCACATCAGTTGGAACTAGTCTACCAAATCATTGTCTTCACCGAGCTAACTGGTTCTATTTCCTCAACCCTTCCATTTCTTCATTACTGTGTTGTGTGCTTGTTCATATCTATTTGAAGACTTTGACAGAAGACTTTCTCAATTTCCTCAGTTCAATTTCTTCAGTCTGTTTGTCTTCATCCTGTTTTATCCTATGCTTACGCTTTCTGTACTGTGTGTCTGTTTTCATTTCATCATGATATCCATATGTATGTTATGTCATGTATGCATCTGAGTACTTATTCTCCTGCAAGTAGTTCTTCGATCAGGAATTTCCTCACCCTAAATTTCCTCAGTGAGGAATTCATAAAATCGCCTATTCACCCCCCTAGTCGACTTAACGCACTTTCAAACCCTGAACTCGTCAAAGTTAAAATGGCGGATGGTCATGTGAGGCCCGGCTTACAAGTTTGAATAAAGGATTAATTCAGTGGCTGTGTGGCCCTTTGAACAACACTTGATATTGAGGTTTGGCAGCCTATGAAAGCCTTGTTTTTTCTGGTTTGTTGTTTTATTTGTACATTATTTGGGTTCATATTTTTGTACCATATTGACATATGGTTTAAAATGATTTAAGCCATGTAGCCTTCATCTTTATGGCTCATATTTGAGCATATCCAGAGTTTTGATAACCCGGTCTGGCTCTGGACGATAAGTCGCCAGTATGATGTGGTTGTGCACTTGGAGTTCTGCGCTCTAAGGTTTTTGGGATGTTACCCTTGCTGCATCTGGTGTTGTAAGCCAACAGTATGAACAAATCTCACACGTATGTTATTTTCTTGTTATGAGTATGCAAGGTTTGATAAACCTGCCCTGGTTATGGACTATTTAGTCACTAGTAAAATTTTGTATGGGCATCATGACACGCCCTGGTGTGAACCGCCAGGGCACATGCTACTTACTTGGGTGCAGGGGTTATGATAACATGATCAACATGGTTGATAAAATTATTAGCATAAGCAGCAGATCTTCAGCATCAGATCGGCGACTCAAAATGTTATGCACATAAACATGCACGATGGCATGGCAGATCATTGTTTTCAACTAGCCTATTACAAGGCGTCATATGGCCCAAAAGAATAAGTGTTTTTGCTGCGCACAACTTCTATGTGGCAGGCTAAGAGCCGCCTTATGATTCAGTGGCCCTGGTCTTGGCGTGTTGAAGCTTCCGGGTCATCCTGCGCCGGTTCTTCTTCTTCTTCACCCATTGGCTAGAAGTCAGATGTGGCCTAGTTGATTCCAGTCAAAGCTCTAAATACAACTTCATCATCTATAAGGCTTGACGGATCAATATTAGGAGCAAAAGTATGCTTACGTGTTGGCGGGGTAAGGTCCGTGGCCTTTACTTTTGCATTTTCAACATCATAAACTGGATGATACTTGGAGAGATCAGTTTCCTCAGCCAGTTTGCTTGCCATAGGATGCATCTCCCTTAAGATTTTGGTGAAGTAGTTGGTGCTAAAGGGAGACCCATCTTCTTTTAAGCTAGGACAACCGGTGGCTAGCTCTTCCGGGTCAAGTTTTGCTTGCCATGCTTTTTCCCGGTGTCGGTGTCAAAACCGGTGGATCTCGGGTAGGGGGTCCCGAACTGTGCGTCTAAGGCGGATGGTAATAGGAGGCAGGGGACATGATGTTTTACCCAGGTTCGGGCCCTCTTGATGGAGGTAAAACCCAACGTCCTGCTTGATTATTCTTGATAATATGAGTAGTACAAGAGTTGATCTACCACGAGATCAGAGAGGCTAAACCCTAAAATCTAGCCTATGGTATGATTGTATGTTGTCCTATGGACTAAAACCCTCCGGTTTATATAGACACCAGAGGGGTCTAGGGTTACACAGAGTCGGTTACAAGGAAGGCGATCTACATATCCATATTGCGAAGCTTGCCTTCCACGCCAAGGAGAGTCCCATCCGGACACTGGATGAAGTCTTCAATCTTGTATCTTCATAGTCCAACAGTCCGGCCTAAGGATATAATCCGGTTGTCCGGATACCCCCTAATCCAGGACTCCCTCAGTAGCCCCTGAACCACACTTCAATGACGATAAGTCCGGCGCGCAGATTGTCTTTGGCATTGCAAGGCGGGCTCCTCCTCCGAATACTTCATAGAAGATCTTGAACACGAGGATCGTGTACGGCTCTGCAAAATAAGTTCCACATACCACCGTAGAGGGAATAATATTTACACAAATCTAATCTGCTGACGTACCCCGTAGTGTGACATCACACCACAGCCAGGTCTTTATTCGAATCGTTTTTCATAACCTATCTCAGCGTGTTTCGCGAGGCGGTTTCCTTGGCACGTCTTGTCGAAGCAGAGATCGTGTCCCCTTATTACGGGATTCCGATTAATACGGACGTGGGTAACCCAACCGCGCCTATTAGTAGGACTCCTAAATCTTAGACAAGTCCCAAACGGCCACGAGGAGGACGCTTGATATTCACCCTCTTTATAAAGGGGACAAGGCCTTTTCCTCTTGATCTTAATCGAATCCGCCTCTTGCATCGAGTTCCAACACCCAAAGCTTAGGTTTAGGCGCTTCGGACCTTCAACTATGTCCGGATCCAACCTTCAAGGTCGGTGTATGCCTTCCTCCGTCACAAAGGAGGACATCAAGAAGTTGAGAGAGGCCAGATATCTGACCACTGAAATTTCGCATCGGCTGCCTGCCTGAGGGCAGGTCGTCCCTACTCCTGAACCCAACGAGAGCGTCGTGTTCATCTCCCACTTCCTCCGAGGACTAGGCCTCGCTCTGGATCCCTTTGTTAGGGGTCTTATGTTCTATTACGGGCTAGATTTTCACGATTTGGCCCCGGATTCCCTTCTTCACATCTCGACATTTATTGTTGTGTGCGAGGCCTTCCTCCGCATTACCCCTCAATTCAGCTTGTGGCTCAAGACCTTTGATGTGAAGCCGAAGATGATCGAGGGGCAGCACGCAGCGTGCGGAGGCGCTTCAATAAGCAAGATTGCTGACGCTCCCTGGCCCGAGGGTTACTTCCCAGAGGTGTCCGGATTGTGACAGCGGGAGTGGTTCTACATCACAACTCCCCGAAGTGCCAAGTGGGTAGCTGCCCCCGCCTTCTGCTCAGCCCCCCCACCACAACTGATGTCATGGATCAGCAGGGGGCTGAGCTGGGGTCCAGCCAAGGACGTGCCAATACTGCAAAGCCGTATCCGAGATCTCTTCGAGAGAGATATCAGTCTGGTTATGGTAGTGCAAGTTATGTTAGTCCGTCAAGTCCAGCCTTGCAAACGCCAGCCCCTTCGCATGTGGGAATTCAACCCGAAAGGACCGCGAGCTATCCAACATTTCCTCGGCATGACGCATGAAGAGATGTACAAATTGTTCTTCGGACCACAAATAATGTGTCCAGACATCACTGAGGATGCAGGTCTGAGCTGCAATCGCCCGGATACCCAAGTAAGTAGCCCCGCATTCAAACACACTGTCCATTTTATTCATAGCAACATTGCCCTAAAAAAGAAAAACCGCTCTTGGTCCAGGATTGGATAGCAAAGGCAAAGTTAATCAGGTGTCCGGCCCCCCTCCCTAAGACCTCACCAAATCCCGTGCTAACCAGGATGCTGGAGATCGCGCCTTATCAAGCGCCCTTGGCAGAAGATAAAGGGGGGAACAAGGAGGTTAGCACCTCCGTGAAGGAGGTAAGCCGGGGAGGAGGGACTGAAACTTCCTCTCCCCAGGGAAGGAAGAGGACCGCCTCCGAGGACCCGGAGACAATGGTCTCCAAATGGGGGAAGAAATCTTCGCCGGAGGGTCCTGCCTCGGGGGCTACCCTGGCCGCACTATGCCCTCAAGGGGATCAGCCATCCACCAAGCTGTAAGTAAAAGGGTACTTAATAATGAAAATATCTCGCTTTACTTCTGAGGAAAACAACCGAAGCGTTTATCTTGTAGTTCGGATCTTAGCCCTTCTCAGCACAGCTCGTCTTCAGGGGATCTTCTTCCAGAGATGATGGAGAGCGAATCGCCTCCCCATGCCACACCGCCTCACGAGGCGGGCGACCCCGAGGTGTCGTCGTGGAGGGTTTCTCCTGATCCGGCAAGGCCAGAAGGTAATCCTATGGCCACCCAAAGTCCTCAGTATCCGGCTCTTAAAGAGAGCAACCAAAAGAGTCCGGCACCATCTGGTGTGCAGTCGGACGTACTGATGGATCTGCTAGAGCAAGCAGCTATCTCAAAAGAGCACTGCACGTTGATGGGTACGGTGATTGAAAGGATTTTGTCCGCCGAAAGTGGGTTGCATGAAGCCTTTGTGAGTCTAATGACGGGTTTTGAGGTACGTGAATTGATGTACATTTTTTACAGTACCGCACATATTTAGATGTGCCCTGTGTAGATAGTAGCCCCTGAGACTGGTTGTCGTCAAAAACGGCGGCAAACAGAGGATCATAGTCCCAGGTAATAACCAGGCCGCCTTTATGTGCAGGTGGTTGAAGCTCCGGTGGCTAGCCGGACTTATGGGTTTGCCGAACTAAGGCGACAGCTGGATGCGGCAGATGCCAACATCGTGCTTGTCAACAAGCGGCTTGAAGAGGCATAGGGTCAGTGATTTTTTTGGTGATCGTCACATATTGAGAGCAGCATGATGCCAGTATCTTTAATATGTTGTGACTGCAGATGGAGCTGCCGCTGTGGAGACCCTTCGGGCGGAACTTTCCCAAGCCAAGGAGCACGCAAGGAGCAGCAATGTTGCCGCTTTAAAGGCGGTCGAGGGTTTAAGGGCCGAACAGGCCGCACATTGCGAGAGCAAAGAAAAAATTGCCAAGATGGTCGTGGAGTTAAAAGATGCTGCTGACCGTTACCGGCTTCTTGAAGAGGAAACCCGGGTGAAGGCGATGGACCTGGAGAAGGTCCGGGCGGCTGCCAAGGAAGCCCGCTCCAAAATTAGAGCGACGAAGGAGGAGCTGAATCAAGCTGCGAATATCGTTTCTGGGAAGCCCTTCTTGTTACGGACTAAGTTCGAAGATCCAAAATATGCTCCTCTAGACTGGCTATGGAGTTCTGCGGACGAGTACATGGATTTGGCTGCAAGTGCTGCTGATGTGGCTGAGTACTTCAAGGATCAGAAGAGTCCAGAAGTGGAGAAGCTGTTATGGTCACAGTTTCATGCTCCAGTCCGTCCGTTGTTGCCGAATGAGCGATTGACCGGTTGGGACGAGCTCCATAGATTATCCGGACTTGCCATGTGGTCTGTAGTGGATCATCTGTGGCCAGGAGGGCCAAGGCCGAATAGCTACTTTAGCTTGGTGCAACAATTCCTTGGTGTTGTGCCACGCATCGATGCTGTAAAGAGGTTGGCGTGCATAGAGGGCTCATGGATGGCCCTTGCCCGTGTCAAAACATACTGGGCGGAGATGGATGTCAGCATTGTTGCGGCACAGGGTTCGGCCATAGGCCGAGTGGCTGCCGAGCACTACTTTGAAGAAGTTCTTGAAGGCGCTCGTTTGATAGAGGTGCAGTGCTCGAAGAATATTATGTTTAAGTGACATGTATTCCCATTGTAAGAACAATGTTTTATTGAATTTATCAAGGCTATATTTATACTTTTGCCCGAAAGTGCTATGATGCCTCCTGTGCGGCCGTTTATGTATATATGTATATAACCTGAAAGATGGCAGTCGTCGGCTTCAGCCCCCACGCATATAATGCGGGGGTGTTCACAGAAGACGCATGTTCACACTTGATCCAACGTCCTGGTCCATTAAGGAGGTGATAGCGCAGCGAACTAGGCAATCGGACTATAATGCTTTAACACTTTCACTTAGCCAGAGGAGTTTGACAGTGGGGCTACTATATAGCCCCTGGTGGCTCCGCGCTCATCCAGATTCGGGGCGCGTACATGCCTGGCCGAGAAATGGCCCTTCGTTAAGGCGGAGGAATACCGAAGATTCTGCTAGGTCATCGAGTGGTTGACCAGTCTCACGCTATATCATGACAGTCAGTTTTCGGCTTTCTCTACTGAGGTGCTCGTCCGGATGAACCAGGGCACAATCGCAGTAGTTCTCCTGGTGCCGCCTTAGCCGATAGAGCGGAACGTAAGGCAGCAAAACACAAGAGCCGGGAAAACCCAACATTTGACCAAAGACATGATTCAGAGCTGATGCATATAAGGCCAAACTCGCGATGCCGAAAACTCCCTAGGGTATTCGGTCTTTATGTTGTAAACTGGGTCGAAATAATGCCCTTTGTAATAAGCCCCTAGTGTCTAGGTACGTGCAGTATTCTGATGTGGCCACATGCCAATACGTCAGCATCCTTCTCAATTGTACTGAGAATCTGAGGGATGTGTATCAACAAGAGACAGTAAAAAAGGTTTACGCCTGGTCTTAATCTAAAAAGAATCCTTGGAACGGGTCCATATTGCACGTCTGCGTCTGTGTCTCCGTTGTGCCATATTCTGGACGGGTGTAGCACGATGGTCATCTGAATAAGAAAGGAACTTAATTGAAAAGTTGTCGTGCAAAAGGTAGGTTATACTAAATAAACCATTACAGTTCAAAATGAGTAAAGTTGAGCCTAATTGTCACTTGTTTGCGCGCCTTGAGCCCCTTGTAGTAATAGGGGTATAGCCATCAAACCTGTATCAATTACATATAGCTGCGCCGGACTCGTCCAACCACGTCCGTGGTCTTAACGACCTGTCAGATGCTTTAGTTGGTGAGGCCGTTTAGTGTGTGGCTGCCAAGGCAGCCGCACGGTCTTCCGCGCGCAAGGAGCGCCCAATATTTCCATTTACTGTAATGATGCCACGTGGACTGGGCATCTTAAGTATAAGAGAAGCGTAATGCGGTATTGCGTTAAAGCGAGCGAAAGCTTCGCGTCCGAGTAGTGCTTGATAACCACTTTGGAACGGAGCGATGTGGAACGTTAAATTTTCGCTACGGAAGTTATCAGGAAAGCCGAATATAACCTCTAGTAGCAGGGATCCCGTGCAATGGGCCTCTGGGCCTGGCGTTACTCCTTTAAAGGTAGTATTGCTGCGGCTAATTTTTTTTGGTCTATCCCCATTTTGCGGACTGTGTCCTGATATATCAGCTTTAAACTGCTATCGTCGTCCATCAGGACTCGTGTGAAGTGGTATCCGTCAATTATTGGGTCTAATACCAAGGCAGCCCATCCTGCATGCCAGATACTTGCCAAGTAATCCCGATGGTCAAAGGTGATCGGTTGGGACGACCAGTGGCAGAACTCCTCCGTGATAGGCCCTGGGGCATGTGTCTCTAGGAGTGCCGCTTTGTTTCTCACCTTTGTCACGTGTAACACGTTTACTGTTTTGACTTCTGGTGGGAATTTCTTCTGTTCCCCAGTGCTTTGCTTGCGAGGCTCGTCCTTGTCTTCGCTTGGTGTATCCTGCCCCTTATGTTCGGCGTTGATCTTGCCGGACTGCTTGAAGACCTATCATTCTCTATGGGTATGATTTGCAGGTTTATCGGGGGTGATGTGGATCTGACATATTTTATCCAGAATCTTGTTTAGGCTGGACAATTCGTCTCTGTTGCCTTTGGAGGGCAGCTTCTGTTGACCTGGCCGAGAGCTTCTAAATCCGGCGTTTACCGCCATGCTCTCCGGGCTGTCTTCTTTATTACGGCGCTTGTTTTTGCTACGTCGTGGTTTCCCGTTTCTGTCCCTGACTTCGGATGTACTTGGGTCGCTGGTGCTGCATCGGGCTAACCAGCTGTCCTCGCCTGCGCAAAAGCGGGTCATGAGGCTTGTTAATGCTTCCATTGATCTCGGCTTTTCTTCGCCGAGGTGTCTGGCAAGCCATTCGTCTCGAACGCTGTGCTTAAAAGTTGCTAAGGCTTCGGCGTCCGGGCAGTCGACTATTTGGTTCTTTTTAGTGAGAAACCTGTTCCAAAGCTTTCGGGCTGACTCTCCGAGTTGTTGAGTTATATGACTCAAATCGTCTGCATCCGGTGGTCGGCCATAGGTCCCTTGAAAATTTGCCCGAAAAGCGTCTTCGAGCTCTTCCTAGCTTCCAATGGAGTTTTCGGGGAGGCTTTTAAGCCAGTGCCGAGCTGGCCCTTTGAGCTTGAGGGGTAAGTACTTGATGGCGTGGAGATCGTCTCCTCGAGCCATATGGATATGGAGGATGTAGTCCTCAATCCAGACCCCAGGGTCTGTCGTTCCGTCGTACGCCTCAATGTTTACGGGTTTGAATCCCTCTGGAAATTCATGGTCCAGCACCTCATCGGTGAAACATAGGGGGTGTGCGGCACCCCTGTATTTGGGTGTACCGTGGTGTTGGGATGTTTGTTGTGTTGCATTGCGTGCTGGAGCGTGCTTGCGTGGTCCGTAGATGGATCTGGTTGCGCTGTCCTTTTGATGCGAGCCCACACGTGGATTGTGTACTGGCTTATGTGCGGCGTCGTTTGCCGCTCTATGTTGGCCACGAGGTTGTTTTTTGATTGCAGGGGATCTAAGGCCTCCTCATCGAATTCAGGTAGCAACTTTTGCTTCGGGCAGCTCTTGGTGTGGCGATTACCGACGTATTTTGCTGCAGTGTTGAGTACTTCACTCCATCTGATTCTGAGTGTGTCTTGTGCAGCCCTGAGCCTTTGCTTCTGCTTTTTCAGACTCCTCGTAGTGGCAACAAGCCTTTGATGGGTATTCTGTTGCTCCGGGTGCCTGTCCGGTGTGATTTCATCTGGACTGTTATCTTCGACGGAGTCGGGTTGTTCGGTTTGATTCTCCGTGTTGCCGTGGTCGGGCGATGGTTCACTATCGTGTTTGTCGTCCGCTGGCTCACCTTGCTCTATCGCTGGGTCTATATGATCGTTGTTTCTGCCGAGGCGGGATTTGGAGCGGCGCTTACACCGCTACTTTGACTGCTTCTTGAGGGAACAACCCCTCGCTGCGTCCTTCCGTTCTTCGTCGTTGTTTTCTTTGGGTGCGTCCACCATGTATACATCATATGATGAAGTGGGCGTCCAGTGCCCTGTGGGCAGTGGTTCCTATTCGTCTCCTGCATCGTCATCCATGTCGTCGATGTCTTCAGAGTCGAAGTCAAGCATGTCGATCAAATCGTCGATAGTGGCTACTAAGTGGGTGGTGTGTGGGCGGCGAATTTCTTCGTCATCCGCATCCCAATTCTGCCGGACATGGTTCGGCCAGGGCTCTCCTGACAGAGAGAGAGACCTTAATGAGTTCAGTATGTCGCCAAAGGGCGAGTGCTGAAAGATATCCACGGAGGTGAACTCCATGATCGGCGCCCAGTTGGATTCGATATGCACGGGCGTAGGCGGTTCGGATTCCGTGGCTGGGGAAGAATCCGGAAGTTTGGCATCACGGCTCTCGTGAAGGGTAAGGTCGATACTCGGCTCGATCGCCGATGAGAGTGCGGCCTCCGCGGCGGGGTCTATCCACCCATCACTGGATGGTGCAATTGGCTCCGATTTGAGGGTCGGAGCGGTCGCCGGTGCGATCTCCCGAACATTGTCCGATGATAGAGCTAAGTCGTGCTCGTCATGACCGTGAGGCGCACTCGGCAAGGGCTCGAATCCGTCGAAGATCAAGTCTCCGTGGATGTCGGCTGTGTAGTTCAAGTTTCCAAATATGACCTGATAGCCAGGGGCGTAGCTCTCGATCTGCTCTAGATGGCCAAGCGAGTTGGCCTGCAGTGCGGAGCCACCGAATACAAAGATCTGTCCGGGGAGAAAAGGCTCACCCTGGACTGCATCACTATCGATGATCGAAGGAGCCATCAAGCCTAATGATGACGACACAGAGGAACTCTCAATGAAAGCACCAATGTCGGTGTCAAAACCGGCGGATCTCAGGTAGGGGTCCCGAACTGTGCGTCTAAGGCGGTTGGTAACCGGAGGCAGGGGACACGATGTTTTACCCAGGTTCGGGCCCTCTTGATGGAGGTAAAACCCTACGTCTTGCTTGATTATTCTTGATAATATGAGTAGTACAAGAGTTGATCTACCACGAGATCAGAAAGGCTAAACCCTAAGAGCTAGCCTATGATATGATTGTATGTTGTCCTACGGACTAAAACCCTCCGGTTTATATAGACATCGGAGGGGGCTAGGGTTACACAAAGTCGGTTACAAGGAAGGAGATCTACATATCCGTATTGCCAAGCTTGCCTTCCACGCCAAGTAGAGTCCCATCCGGACACGGGACGACGTCTTCAATCTTGTATCTTCATAGTCCAACAGTCCGGCCAAAGGATATAATCCGGCTGTCCGGATACCCCCTAATCCAGGACTCCCTCACCCGGCTCAGTGCGGTAATGGCACCGGCTCTAGTGGCTGATCGCTTTAATTCTTCAAACCTCTGTGGCAGCACAGACAGTTTCTCCAACACTTCCTTGATGAGGGAAGGTGGTTGTTTCTTATGGGAGGCAGCAGAAATAGCCCGTTGAGCACCAGTGTACAACTGCTCCACAAGGGTATACATAGCTTTAAGCCTTATGCGCATGTCTTGGCCCAGCTTGGAGCTTCTGGAGCCTGCATCAGCAAAGATATTGGTAAACCGGCCAATGATTGTGATACATACAAGTTGAAGTATTCTGTTACTTACCAAAGATGGCAGCAGTCATGTTATTGATTTGATGCTTTAAGCCGGATAACTCGCCAGTAACCGGCTTAAGCGCAGCCTCATCATCTTCTGCTCTTTTAACAGAGTCGTCTTCTTGGTCTCCCAGCCGGTTCTTTCAGCGCTGAAGTTCGTTTTCAATTTTTCAATGTCCTCTAAAGCGGTGTTCAGCTCTGATTTGGCCTTGGAAGTCTCAGTTTGCTGGGTTTGGATGTTCTGCCTCAGATAAGTGACTTGAGATTCCTTCATATTCAATTCAGCCTGCCACACAAAAAGACAGGCAGTATGACATTATGATGATTATCTTATTTAAAGTCCCAAGCATAATACAAGTATTTTACTCGGCACTTGGGGGCTAATGTATGTTGCTCTTTTTGAAGACAATTCTATGATGACCCGGCTAAATTTCTATGACTAAAACTGGTTCATGGGGGCTATGGATTTTATTCATGAATATGGTGGTAAGTCCTGGCTTATCCATGTTGATTAAGCCGGCCCTTGGGGGCTACATGTGCGAAATTGAGCACTATTATTTGAAGTCCCGGCTTATCCGTGTTGATTAAGCTGGCCCTTGGGGGCTACATGTGTGAAATTGAGTACTAATATTTGAAGTCCCGGTTTAACTTTCCAGTATAAACCACCGCTTGGGGGCTACTCATTTTGATTCTACAGCTACAACATGCTATGACATATATATAAGATCAAAGAGGCTATCTAAAGTCTACAGTATATTCAGTTCTATCATACCTAGTAGACTTGGCGGCTAGCAGAGATATACTTATATGGACAAGATTATAGTGCTTAACTCAAAGCGTTCCTTCATGATGTTGACCAAGCTGGCTTCAAAGTCACGACTGGTGTGAAAGCGGTTCAGATAACCTGAATGAATCTCTTGAGCATTGAACTGGGCGTAACTTTCCAAGTCCAGTTTCCATTTGCCCTTATCAACAGCTGAAATTTCTTCTTTGGAGATGTGCTTGGATAAAACGATGGGGTTGCCTGGTGCTGTATAAGTCGTCCTAGTGACCATTACGTATTTGGTCTCTTGAGCTGGTTGAGCGGGGCTGGGCGGTGTAGCATGAGCCGGGTTGACATCCATAGAATCCGTGGTAACATGGTGCTCTTCTGACGGCGGGTCATCAGTGGCTACTTCAAAGGTTTGATGTGAAGATTCAGGTATTGTCTGCTTCTCTAGATCAATAGCCTTGGGATCTTCTGCCGGTTTATTCATTTTCAGTTTCTTGCTGGGCTTAGCTATAGGACTGAGAACAAGATGCATGATGAGATTAATATATCAGTCAAGTAAGTGTTAAAGCAAACAAGGTTATTGTTCTAACCAGGGCGACTTTGAAGAAGGGGATCTGAGTCCCAGTGCATTCACCATATGAGGAGTGAGATGTTCCTTGATAATTTGAGTCGGACGAGTTAAGTGGTTGACAAAGGTTGAATTTTGTGGCACCTCATTCCGGCGCTTTCGGGGAGAGGGTGTGTTCGGTAAGCCAGAGGAATGGTTTCCACCTCCGCTATACAGGTTGTACGGCGAAGTTCATGTTGTTGTTTCTTAAAAAGAAAGTTAGGATCCAAGTAAGCTAAAGGGTAAGAAAATCTTATTTTCCTGCTTGCTTATCGAGTTTTCCATCTCAGCAGAGGTTCTGAGCCAGAGGAAAGAGTACTTACCTCTTCATCGTCAGCATGGCTAGCCTCCGCGTCATCCTAATAGTGATCATTGTCAACAAGATGTAAAAAAAATGAGCCAAGGGAGTCAAATTCTACCTCCGACTCATCTTCACCCAAGTCAAATAACTCGGAGGGGTTGGTCTTCTTCTTGGCAGGCTTTTTAGGAGCCTTATTCTTTGTCCAGGTCTTCTTGGCTGGCTTATCTTGCAACTTCTTGTTCCAGAAAGGAGAATCAACCCGCAGAAATTAAAATGACTGTAAGAAGGCAGTTTTAAGTGAACAACTGAGTAAACCGGAAATTGTTTCAAATACTTACAGCTGGAGGTTTGTTAAGGGTGCAAAAAGGACTTAAGTTGGTCTTGCTGCAATTGTCCAAGCTCTCGTTCAGCAAAGTCTTGGTCATATTATTGATATCTTCATCATCCAGTTCTATCTAACAGTGGCGTTGAGGGTCTTTGACATCGCGAGTATACTCACACATTAAACTGGAGTGGCGGCTTAAGGGCAAAATTCTCCAGGCGACCCAGCATCGGACTAGGTCGATTCCAGTCAAACCATTAGCCATTAAGGCTCTGATCTTTGAAAAGATGGGCATATATTTGGCCCGTTCTTCTGTGTTAATCCGTTCTGGAAGAGGGTCCCTGATGCTAAGCCGGTTTTCACGGTAACCCGGCAAAGGATTTCCCCCTTCTGGAGAAGTATCTTGGCAATAAAACCAAGTCTAGTTCTAGTCCTTAGGATGCCTGGGCAGAGTTTGGCGGCTGGGAAGGTGGCTTCTATCTTGGCAATAAAACCAAGTCTAGTTCTAGTCCTTAGGATGCCTGGGCAGAGTTTGGCGGCTGGGAAGGTGTCTTCTTTCCGCCTCTGAGTCGAAATGCCACCTAACTCTAGGCTGGGCCTGTCTGTGAACTCAGTCTGTCGGTTTAAGTAATAAAATTCTCTGAACAATTCTACAGTGGGCTCTTGTTGAAGGTTGATACGTCTCCAACGTATCTATAATTTTTGATTGTTCCATGCTATTATATTATCAACCTTGGATGTTTTATATGCATTTATATGCTATTTTATATGATTTTTGGGACTAGCCTATTAACCCAGAGCCCAGTGCCAGTTTCTATTTTCCCTCGTTTCAGTGTTTCACAGAAAAGGAATATCAAATGGAGTCCAAACGGAATGAAACCTTCAGAAAAGTTTTTTTGGAAAGAAAGCAATACAGGAAACTTGGAGTGCACGTCATGGGATCAACGAGGAAGCCACAAGGCAGGGGGCGCCCACCCCCCTGGGCGCGCCCTCCACCCTCGTGGGCCCCTCGTGGCTCCCCTGATGTATTTCTTCCACCTATATATATTCATATGCCCTAAAACTATCGAGGAGCACAATAGATCGGGAGTTCCGCCGCCAGAAGCCTCCGTAGCCTCTGAAAACCAATCTAGACCCGTTCCAGCACCTTGCCGGAGGGGGGAATCCCCCTCCGATGGCCATCTTCATCATCCCGGTGCTCTCCATGACAAGGAGGGAGTAGTTCTCCGTCAGGGCTAAGGGTATGTACCAGTAGTGAAAGTGTGTTATATCGACTAGAGGGGGGGTGAATAGGTGATTTTTATGAAAGTCTTCAAAACATGGAAGTTTCGAAGTCAAATGATAGAAATGAACCTATTTCCATGCAGCGGAAGGTAGACTACACTAGACAGACAATAGTCAAGCATTCAATGATGTGAAACCATAATGACTAATAGCAGCTAGGTAGTAAGGATCAGGTACACAGTGAAGACAAATAGATAAAGCAAATAGGCATTGACTTCACAAGAGCCACCAATAAATAAAGAGATGAGAAGGATAGAACCAGTGTGCGTGACAAAGACAAAGGTTTGGTAGACCAGTTCCAACTGCTGTGACAGTTGTACGTCTGGTTAGGGCGGATAGGTATTTAAACCTGAGGACACTCAGTCCCGGACACTTAGTCCTGAGCACGCAGCTCAGAACACTTAGTCCTCTCCGTATTCCCCTTGAGCTAAGGTCACACAGACCTCGCCCAATCACTCTGGTAAGTCTTCAAGGTAGACTTCCAAACCTTCACAGACTTCGTTCACCGGCGATCCATAATAACCCTTGGATGCTCAGAACGCGACGCCTAACCGGCTGGAGGATTCACAGTCCTCAAGTGTAATAAGTCTTCAGATCACACAGATAAGAAGACTTAAGTGATGCCTAAAACTCGTTGGCTCTGGGTGGTTAGGGCTTTATCCTCTCAAGGAATTCTCTCTCAAAGGCTTCGAGGTGGGTTGCTCTCAAACGACAAAAGCCGTACTTTAACTCTGAGCAGCCAACCGTTTATGGTTGTAGGGGGTGGGCTATTTATAGCCACTAGGCAACCCAACCTGATTTGTCCGAAATGACCCTGGGTCACTAAGGAACTGACACGTGTTCCAACGGTCAGATTTCAAACAAACACGGCAACTTTACTTGGGCTACAAGCAAAGCTGACTTGTCCTACTCTGGACAAGATTCGCTCTCATAGTCTTCACTCGAAGACAAAGGATTTTGGTTAAGCATCACTTCAGTCATTCTGACTGGTTCTCTTGGACCCCACTTAACAGTACGGTGGTTCCTATGACTCAACAAAGAAGAAAAAGAACTACGAAAGATCTAAGTCTTCGCGCTCCATAGTCTTCATGCGATGTCTTCTCTTGTCATAGTCTTCAATGTGAATGTATTCACATACCACCTTTGACTTCAATGTCTTCATACATTTTTAGGTGTCATCTCTGGTAGGAAAACCGAATCAATGAGGGACTTCCACCTGTGTTATCCTGCAATTCTCACAAACACATTAGTCCCTCAACTAGGTTTATCGTCAATACTCCAAAACCAACTAGGGGTGGCACTAGATGCACTTACAATCTCCCCCTTTTTGGTGATTGATGACAAACTAGTTGAAGTTTTCAACAGGGAATATAATATGTGAAATTGTAAAGGATAAGGAATTGTCTTCATAAGTTGCAAGGGCTCCCCCTGAAGATGTGCATATAAGTAATTTGCTTTTGGAATGCAAATGCACATGGCAGGTTGTACTTGTGGAGATCCTCTTCAACTTATGATGACAATTCATCATGCATGAAAAGTATGTGAAGATAATGACATGCATAATGATAAATGGACGTCTACACAATGATCTAAGTGTGGAATTTATCGTCGCACATGCGGAATTTATCATCGCATCACAAAATAGCAAATAAGTAGTAGACGACCATCGAGTTTAAGTGTTACAACTCAAAGAACCAAATGTATCAAAACGAGAGTTGTAAACACTAGGCAAAACATAAAGTAACCGCCCATATGGACCCGCTTGAAGACTATCAGACTATCAAACTCATATGCTTCTCCCCCTTTCGTCAGTGAGGACCAAAAATGTTTGAAGACATAGAGCATCTACTCGTTCCCATGAAGAGTAGGTGAAGCAGCAGGGTCGTTGGCGGTGTTCGGCGGTGCAGACGAACTTGGGGCAGTGTCGAGGCGTGCAGAAGTAGGGGGCGGTGAAGTGGCATCATCTTCGTCCTCGATCACTCTGGCATTCACAGTTGCCGCAGAGGAAGAGAACTCAGAGTCTTCGAGAGACGGAGTTCGTCGCAGCACAGTTCTTCGGGGAGGTGTGGAGTCAAACTTGAAACGTTCAGGGAATCCATCCTCGTGAAGATCATCCTCAGAGCACATAAGCGTCAGCCCTTTCCATGTACGCCGACAGGTTTCATGGGCAACGAAGGCATTCTTGGTGGCAAGATTGCGAATGCGGTTGACATCCACCAAGAGGCTGTGCATTTGGTGCTTCACCAGTCATGATGCCTATCCTGTTTCTGATGAAGAGCAACCAGAAGCTCTCGGTCATTGAGAACACGAGATCGGTTCTTGGGTCCTTGGGCAATTGTGCTTTCAGTGGCTTTAGTAAGGGCATGATGAGGTGCACGTGTACTACCAGCCAGAGGATAAACACGAGTGACTGCTTCAACTCCTTCAATGTTCTGAGTGAAACTTTGATGCTCCGCATTCTGAAGAATAAGAGGTTCCTTGGCAGGCTGTAGGATAAATGGCTTCAACGGACATATCCACATCAGGCAGAAAGATCCGATGATTGCGAGCAGATGGCTGATATGAGATAGCGGAGTGGAGTTTAATCAGCTGCATTATCCATGGAGCGTAGAACTTCAAGCCAAAAAGATCAGAGCCTGATGCAGCAAGTTGGCGGATGAAGAAGTCTTGTGCATTGAAGTATTTGCCATGAATAATATAAAAGACCAAAGTCTTCATTGCACCTTCCAGCTTGGCATGTGGAGAATGTCCTTTGATGGGCCAGAGAGTTCGCCTTATGATGTGATAGATAGTCCTTGGCAGATACTCAAGGTCTTCAACAAAGAACTCCTTTGGATATGCAGCATCTTGTGGCAAAGGCTTCATCATACTGAGCATCTGACTCATGTGGTTCAGGCTTCTGAAAGATTCTCCCATAGCTTCACTGTGAAGCTGACAGCCAGGTTCTAGAGATCGCCAGGAGTGGGCAGACCAGTGAGCTCAATGATATCAAAGGCTTTGGCTTCGTGATGAACATTTCCGTCATCCACTCCAGGACCCAAGTCTTCGGATCTCTGTTGTAGCCACGGATGTGAAGTGTGACATAGAATTGGAGCAGCAACTCTTCATTCCAGTGCTCTTGGTCGGTGAAAAACAGCAACAATCCAACCTCTTTGAAGCAATCCAGAGCTTCTTCCAGACAGGGCAGACCAGCTATTGCTTCGGTGTCAAGACGCTTATGTGGGAAGATGCGACCTTGATTGTACAGAATGCAGGAGTAATAGTTTCGCTGCGGATAGCTCCAGAACCGATCAGAAGATATTCTTTCCCTTGAGTAGGGGTTCTTGGAGCTATTGAAGAAAGTGTTGTCTTCTTTGAAGCCGTTGACATTGAAGGATCCAGGTGCTGATGCAGAACCTGGAAACCTGGACAACCTTGGAATTGGCTTCTGTACCTGAGGCCTATGCTCAACATGATAGTCAAACTGAGGACCAGCAGCAGGCGCAGGAACAGAAGCAGTAGCATCATTGGCTTCACTAATGGTTCTTGGGTTGGTGTAGGCTCCACATTTGCTTCAGCCATGACAGCGTCATTGGCTTCATTGTGTTTGGTGGTGGCAGCCTCAAGATTCTCAACCTCCACTTGATGAGCTGGAGGGTCGGTCACAGTCACGTTCTCCTCGAGAACAGCTTCTTGGTGAGACGGGGGTGTAGCAACTCTTGGGGTTTCTTCTTCATCGGCTGATGCAGCCGGAATGTCTTTAGCAGCTTTAGCTTCAGACTCGGAGACTGGAGGCCTTGGTCCTTTGCGAAGCCTACGTAACGCTGGCGACGCCTGTGGAGTTGGAGTTGGCTGGGCCTCAAAGTCATCTTCCTCTTGTGCTTGTGGGTGATCAGCCCATGATGCATCCTGGGCAATTGGCGTCAGAGGACGACCAATGCTGATGAGTTCGCTGTGTGTAAGCACATGCGATGATACCTGTTGGTGCTCGATCTGAGGAAGAACTGCATCATCTTCAACATGGTCATGGTGACCAATGTCTTCAGCAGCGGTGGGATCAGCTGCTGGAAAGTCTTCAGCTTCATGAGCCTCTGTGGAAGCAGGCTCATGGACAGTCAGTTGGCGCTCTTAATGTTCAGCGTCAGGACGAACCATGGAGATGGGTTCAACAAGTAAGGGCTCTGTGGGAGCAGCCCGTTCCTTCTTGGTCTTCCGCTTTTTCTTGGAGGGAGCAGCAACAGAGGCTTCAGGATGTTTCCTCTTTTTGGCTTCAGCCTCAGCAGTCCTCATCTTCTTCAGCTCTGAGGCGGTAGATCTAGCTTTTGGCCTTGAGCCATTCATGCTGGTTGGGAAGACAATGGGATCTGCTTCCTGCCTTGATGCTTGGGTTCGGCCACAGTGGGCTTCTTCTTCTGCTTAGCAGCCATCCTGGGATCAATGCCCGGACGCCCCAGGGCCTTGCGCTTCTCAGCCTCATTGTAGCCTTACACACACTTGTCAGCTAGACTCTTCATGCGCTCACGAGAACCCTGAGCTTCTACACGTTTCTTGAGAAAGGCTTCTTTGAGCTCGTGCAGCATAATCTTAAAGTTTTTCACTTCTTGCACGCTGAGCTTGGCCATATGCTTCTTGAACTGAGCTTTCTCAAAGTCAATATTTTGCTTCAGTTCGACGATGTGCTGAGCTAGAGCTAGCTCTGAAGCAATGGCGCCATGGAAGGCGACACTAAGGCCAATTGGAAGTTGCAGATCTTCGAAGCTGAGGTTGGGCGTGTCAAACCACTCATCAATGAAGTTGTGGATGATTGCCATGTCAAAGAGAGGCAGATCATTGAAGATTTCTACTTCTTCCTTGCTCTTGATCAGTTGCTCAAGAGCGTCATCTGCAAGATCTTCATCACTGGACAGATCGATGGCATCGTTGCGCAGAATAGCAGCAGCTGTCAGTTCTTGGCTGGTGTGTGGCAGAGGCATCTTGACTTTCTGGGGCTTGGAGATGCGTGACAAATCTTCAGACTGCACACTGTCTTCAGGAGGTGCAGTAGCCAGTGGCTTCGCCCGTGAGATTTTAGGTGCAGAGGCAGGCTTTGAAGCTTTAGGCTGCTTCAACTTCTTTGGCTTCGGCGCTACAGGCGCTTCATCTGATTCAGCGTCATCTGCAGGCTCATTCACGGCTATCCCTTGAACCACGATATGAGTGATGAGACCTTCCAAGTTGTAGAAGGGCCCAAGAAGATTGGGTTCAGCTTCGCGAGTTCCATCGGCACGGGGAGCAGAGGGACCAGGGTTGAAGTCTAATCCCAAAGACTTCTTATTCTGCTTCGCTGAGTTCTTCGCAAATTGGAAGTTGCGCTTGAACAGATTGTCGTCTCGACACCATAGCAGTGACGATGGGTCAGCATCCGCAGGCTGTGGTCCACGGACCATGCAGGGATAGAAGCCTTGTTCAATGGCTTCATCTCTGGACCTGGGTTGAAGATTTTTGTAGAGGATGTCTCCCCATGGTCGCTTGATGGCATTCTTCTCAGCATATTCTTTTGTCACAAATCTGTATTTGAACCATTGTTCTGCCCAATATCTTCGAATCCATTGGATTCGTGTCTTGCGCTGATTGTAATCCTCTTCAGGATCTATCTTGTAAAGCTCTGAGAGATCATCAGGCAAATCTCTTGATGTTCCCCCACGACGCTGTCTACCACCCTTCCGTGTTGATTTCTCTGCAGCCATGAACTTCAAACTGAATGGCTTCAACACGTTCAAAGGCTTCAAAGGCTTTCGCTTGCTGGACAAACAGGAACTGTCTTCGGGAGAATTTATATGATACTGTAAGAATTCTGCAAATGAATGCAGACTATGAGAACCAAGGGATTCTCCCACGAACATGTACCTGTGACAGCATTCAGGTGCGAGGGAAGGGGAAGAGGTCATATGCATTCTCAGAAGATTTTGAAGATAAATCAGTTTAGAAGACATTGACCTCATCGTGCGAAGACATTCACTCACAGATAAGGAGTTGGTTCCAGATTTGTACGAATCCACGGATTAATACAAGTGAGGAATCTAACTACTTTGTGAAGCATAAGTGAATATACTAGGCATATTATGAGATGCAGTATGAAGTGGATCCAACATGTGTGAACAAAAATCACTTGTGGTAGAAAGTGACGAATCTGTAGGATCAAAGGGGCCGTAAAAAGGAGGTTTTTATTTACCACACAAGGAACTGCTAGACGGAGTGGAAGAGGAGGCCGAGCAGTCGATCGTCCGTGCCCTAACTTGGCGACGGAGGACACCTACGGCGACGGCGGAGAAGATGATGTCCGCGGTCGGCGTGAAGACAACGTCGGAGAGGTCGCGGCAGCTAAGCGCTTCATCGTCGCGTCGTCGAGGGCTAGCTGTAACATCCCAAAATTCTAAATTTTGGATGTTATAATAAATAGATAGATTTGATTGATTGTTTGATTGATTGACTGAAAGTGAGTGAATTCGAAACTCTTTGAAAGTTAAATGAGAGGGAATAAAAGGACTTTCCCAAACTTTCATATTTTCTTTCTAATCTCCATGAATTCAAATTCTTTTCAAACACAAAACCCCGGAGAGAAGATGACATGACTTCTTCCATTTATTTAAATGACAAAGGGTGTTGAAATTATTTGAATTTCATTTGAAAATATTTCCGATTCTGGAACTTTATGCAACTCAATGATTTTCATGAGAGAAGATAAAATGACTTCTTCAAATTATATGAAATATGAGTTGGGAGTTTCAAAGAATTAAATTCAAAGTTCTTTTGAATTTATTTTCAATTTGGAGTTATTTGAGTTTTATTCAAATTATTTTTCTCCAAAAATAAAATATATGGAAATTAGGGTAACATGATTCCCTACAATAGAAACTTGGAGAAAAATTAATTTGAAATCATTTTGGTATTTTTAAAATGATTTTAGTTGGATTTTAATAGACCAGTAGCACTCTTTGAATTATTAGAATTTGTGTGTATTTTATTTAATGCTAGAAAATGTTCATGTCGTAGAAAATCTTTTTCTGAAAATTTTGATATATTATATGCCTATATAATATTTTTAATTATTTTGCTTTTATTATTTTAATTGTCTGGAAAAAAACAAATCTTTCCCCGACTGGGCCGGCCCAGCTAGCCAGCCAGGCCAAGGCCCAGCGCGCCACCGCCTTCGTCCCCGACCCCGTGCGTGAACCGGACTCGCCGGAGTCCGAACGCCGCCCGCCTCCGGCCGCCCCCTTCCCCAAGCTGGCGTCGCCCCTCCCCTCCTTAAATAGCGCGGCCCCGGGCCCTTCCTCTCTGCTCGCGCCGCCCCGCCTCCTCCCACAGCCGCCGCCGCCGTGGTCAACCGCCGCCGCCTCTCCGCTGCACGCCGCCGCCCAGCGCCGCTCGCTGCTGCCGTCGTCGCCACCACCACACCCGCCGCCCAGCGCCGCCCCTCCCCGTCCACTCCGCCCTCGCCGTAGGCCACCAGAGCCGCCGCTCCGGTCAAGCCCGAGCCGCCGCCGCCGTCTTCTCGGACGCCGACGAACGCCGCCGCCGCCGGTTTTCTTCCCCCGAACCGGTAATAACCGCCCCGGTTCGCTGGTTTTCTTTAGGTTTTTTTTCGGTTTTCGTTTAAAAAAACGGTTTAGTTTTTTTTAGATTGATCTATTTAGAGAATGTTCGCTGGTTAGGTATAGAAAACGAACCTTCACCTTTTAGTTTTTTTTTCTTTTTCTATTTTATTTCTGGCTAGGGACTTATCTGTGAGGTTTTTCTTTACAGTTTAGTCCCTGAACTTCAAACGATCATTACTTTTTACTCGTTAGTCCAAATCCAACGAAACCAACGCTCGCGTCTTCGTTATGATCCCCTCTATCCGGATAAACAACTTAAACATGTTTTTGAAAAGTTTAAAATTTGATTAGATCAGATTTGAATTCAAACTTTGTTTGATCATAACTTGAGTTTCATAACTTCGATTTAGTTGATTCTTTTTGCAATCGAAGCTCTTGACCTAAACATTCTGATAAGGACAAATTCACATAATTTTGGTACTATTAGAAATTGTTTTATGTTGCAAGAGTTATTTGCTTGGTTTTGAAGTTTTCTGAACCGTCTTCTTCGTTCTTTCTGATCTTTTGAGTGATTGCTTATGTGTGGTTACTATTGCTTGCTTACGATAGATTGACCGGAGTGTGACGAGTAGATCTATCAAGAGTTTGAGTGCGAATCATCTTCATCAACATTGCAGGCAAGTTCACACTTTGATCATACCTTCTACAACCCAGTTTTATTGCATTAGATCAATCCTCTCACATTGCATGATTAGGATCTAATTAAATTGTGGGATGGGAAGTAGATGAGGTAGTACCTATACCGTATTATTATGAAACCTTTGGGAGTTACTTCTACGTTTGCTTATTATGCCATGCTATGCTAGTAGACGTGGATTGGGTGAGTGATATCCATGACAGATGTGAGTTGATAATTTTAATGGTTTATCTAAGGTGGCAACTTAAACACACATCTGGGTGGATTGAGGCACCTGATGTCTATCAGGACTTGCCTGTTTTTGGACCGCCACCCAGGCTCAAAGGGATCATAAGATAATTCATGCTAGAAACTTCCGTGTGCAGCCACATGCTACTATGGGCTCTGGCATAGTTGACTAAGTTGTGCGAACTCTTACGGGGTGGACTAGCAGATGTAGGGGTTGTAGGTGGTACGGTCTACCCCACATGTAAGGTGCTAGCGCTTCTGAAAGACTATGTCTCGGTCATCCGTTTCTCAAACACCATGTAGTGCGAGAAAACCAAACGGAGGCGATCGAGTCATGTGGGGAAAAGTGCGCAAACCTCTGCAGAGTGTACAAACTAATCATGATTAGCCGTGTCCCCGGTTATGGACAACTTGAGTATCTAGTACTTGAATATCATGTGAATCTCATCATGTTACTTCTAATTAATGTTGTTGGGTTTTAATTGTTCACTTAATTGGGATCGGAATGCTGTCAACCATTCTCGATGTTTAACAACTACCATGATAGTTAAATAAATTTATTCCTTTGCAGTAGGGAAAAATTGGCTTTACGCAAAACTTATAACCATAGAGCTTTCCACCAGCCAAATATGCATGTAGTGATAGCCATTGTTCATCATTTCTCATGGTGTGAATTTGCCAGTACATTCAATGTACTGACCCGTTTCGGGCTGCAACGTCTCATGTTGCAGGTTTCTTACGACGAGTAAGTGATACGTTAGGGTTACGATTTCTACACTCAACTTTGCCGTTGGTGTTGATGGGAATCCACAACCTTGTTGCTTCCGCTATTGATTGAGGTAATAGTATTTACGTTACTTTATACATGTGATTTACCTCTGTTATAAATCCTTCGAGTACTGTGTGTGTCAGCATACCGATCCAGGGATGACACTTAAGCACAGAGACTTGATCCATTCGGGTCGGGTCGCTACAAGATGGTATCAGAGCACATGTTGACTGTAGGACGTACCCTAGAAACTGGCAAGCCCATAGCAAAGATTTTTCTCTACAACTTTACCTTTCAAAAAAAATCTTTTCCCTCTCTTCTCTTCTGAGTTTATTCAAATTTCCCTTTAGTGAAACCATACCCCTTTCCCTTTTGACCGCTTGAAGATTCGACTGATGAGACCACTCCAAGAAGTACAGGATATCAGACAACTAAGACCACTTCGGAATGAAGAGTATTTTCCATGCATCTGAGTAATGGAAACTACAACGGTTGAAGACCGAAGACAAGTAGAATTTGAAGGCTCTGAAGAATTCCCAGATTTGTATGACCTAGGAAGGCTACCCTTATGGAACTTGGCAGACTATGGAAGTTGTCAATACCCGAGATCAAGGTGTATCGGAGAAAGACTGAAACAGGGAGCATGAGAACTCGAAGTTTTGTCAAAGAAAACCCTAAGGCAGGAGATATCAACTATGGAATGATAGCTCATGGGAATGACAAGAGCAGAAACACGGTTATCCGTGATGTCATCGCCCGCTGGTGCTATTGTCACTATGCTGAGTTAAGGATGCATTTATTCAGAATGGATTTGATGGAAGAAGGCTGATGGAGCACCTATTAGTAAGATGAAATTTTAACCTAGGCCGGTGTATTACCAGGATCTGGAGTAACACATCAAGAAGTTTAAGATGGACTTGTAGGAAGTCATATTCGACAAGGAGGCCATTCGTGAAGAACTTAGGACCCAAAAGCTGAAAGTAGCCAAGCTGCAGGAGCTACAACCTCGAGATACAAAGATTTGTCAGGAACTGAAGGACAGTATGACCATGGCTCATGCCAAGGATGTTGAAACCCAGAATTTTGGAATGCAACTCCAGAATATTAAAGGACGTCACGAGAGACTTCGCGTCAACAGAGTTGATCTGGCAAAAGAACTTGAGAAGGACAAGCACGATTGGAAGAAGCCATCTAAGACCTGAATAAGAGCCATTGGTGGCATGAACAAGGCTTCAAGAATTTTGGAGACGTTGAAGATTTATTAACCTTTAGAAGACCAAACCCCTGTTATATACCTACGTTAGATGCGACGTTTGTGGGCTGCCATTTGTTTGATGTTTTTCCCGACAACCACAAATAAAATCTGTCTTTTTAAAACTTTTGTTTGTATTGTGTGTATCCCTCTCTATCTCTCTTATCTTACCCCAAACCCACATGGACCCAATAGCGGATGAATGGAGATGAGCTTGTATTTTCTGGACCAATGAGTCAGTTGGAGACAGACCGATGGATTCAGAACATGGAGGATCACATGGAGAATAACCCTATAGTCGGAAATGATATGACCCAGCATGCTCTTCAGTGCTTTGAAAGAGGTGCTGCTACTTGGTGGAGGATGTACCAAACCATCAATGGATGGCAAGGAGTAACCACATGGAAAGAATTTAAGTTGACTCTGCCAAAGTCTCAGCTTGTGTCCCAGAAGTTGAAGCCCTATGAAAATGATATAATGAAGCATTGTGCATGCAAGATTTGTGGAGAGATAGGAAACACCCATAAAGAACACAAGGATGAATGCCCTAAATGTGAAGGAAGTCACCCAGTTGAAGAATGCCCAACTAGGCAGATTACTTGTTTCTTGTGTGAAGGGACTACCCACTATCCTGCTCAGTGTCACATTTACCCCATGGTACAACGAACCATCCAGCAGAAGAAAGAAGTAATGAAAGGAGCCCTCATGGAAATTTTAGAAGAAGCCGTGATGAAGGAAGATGTGGAGGACACGCCTAAAGAAGACCCGAGAAAACCCTACACTAAGTCTTGATATTCATGTGGAGAAGAAGGACACATCTCCCAAAATTGTTTGAATGGGGATCTAGTAGAATTCTCGACAGAGGAAGTAGAATATGACCCACAGGAAATAGAAGCCCTGATTGGAATGGTAAAGTCCAGGAAGAGAAACCGATTGGATTCCAAGAAGGACCTGAGTCATATCACCTGTTACAAGTGCAAGGAGTCAGGGCACTACCTCAACAATTGCCCAAAAAGGAAACCTCGATACTTGTCAGAAGTAATATTTTAGTGTAATGGAGCAGGGCACTTTGCCAGAGAATGCCCCAAGGAGAAGGAAACTTGTGCTAGATAGTTGAGTTTGCAACAAAAGAAATGGAGTAGTAGAAGTGAGAACATTTTCTTTTATATTGAGGTGTTGAGTTGAGACATGTAATGGAAAAGCGAGAGATTGTAATCATTGAGAATGAATAAAGTTAGCATCGTTGGTACTGATATGGATTTTATGAGTTGTTACTCTATGAAGAAGGATTTTGACCATTTTTGAGGATAAGAGAAATATGGTCTATGGAAGATTTGTGCATTTTAAGGGTGGTAGTACCCTGTAAGAACCGTTGACCCCTGGAAAAGATAAGGATACTCCACTGAGTGGATTTCGGACAAAATGAATACGAGTTTTGTCTCGATATGTGTGATACCCCAAGAGTATGTGGGATGAAGTTGGAGACCGTCAGTTGTTTGGACCAAATGTGATCAAGGAGTCAGAAGAGAATGTTAAGTTGATTCGAGATAGACTGAAGGTAGCTCAGTCCAGGCAGAAGAGTTATGCAGACTAAAAAACGCAAGGAGGTAGTCTATGAAATTGGAGACAGAGCATGTCTTCGTGTTCCCCCTCTGCGAGGAGTTAAACGATTTGGAGTTAAGGGAAAGTTAGCCCCGAGATTTATAGGACCATACCGAGTTTTGGAGCATATGGGAGAAGTGGCCAACAAGTTGGAGTCACCCGAAGGACTGTCAGGAGTCCATGATGTGTTTCACGTTTCCCAGTTGAAGAAGTGCCATGCGGAAATGGCCAATATTCCCCTGCAAGGACGCTTGACCCTGGAAAGGATAGTGATGTTCCACGAAGTGGAATATGGACTCCATAAGTATAAGTTTATATCTCGGTATGTGGGATAACCCACGAGGATGAAGAGATGAATTACTATTGGATATAAAGGAGGTATGATGTTGGAAATATGGATCAATGGAAATTCCATGATGAGTTTGAGTAATCACGTCTTAGTCTTGTACAAATAGAAGGAAGGGAGATGATACAATTGGATGGATTTTAAGTATGCTAAGGATCTGGAAGTTGGAAGTTGGAATAATGATCAGTTGCCCGATGATAAGTTCAAGGACTACAAGTGATGAGATGGGCCATAACCCACAGGCCATAGGACCTGCCAAGAAGCAAGCACACTCTTGCTGAAGGAAAAACCCCAGAGGAAGATACGACGTTTATCGATAGACGATCTTATAGGAGTTACGCAAAACCTGAGAGTTGTGAAGGAACGATAGATGGTTGTTTGGCTTGCAGAATCTATGGATTTATTCGAACTTGGTTCGTCGACAAGAGAAATTCTGCAATGCTTGTGAGGATGACCGAGTGTTAGAATGCGAGATTCGCTAAACCATATACAAGGTAATGATTTGGGTGCGGGATGGATTGATCACCATACCGACTTACTCTTATTGTTTGCCTTGCTATATGGAATGGTAAATCTGAGTGACTTACCTATAGTAGAGAGACAACGATGAAAACCTTGTTTAAACCTTAGAATGGTATAGCAATTTTTTCCCTTGTACAAGGCATCTTTTGCCAACCGTAGGTTATACGGTGAGGATCAACCCAGACCCATTTCCTGCAGGAGAAACCATAAATTGTTGACCACCATGAGATATCGATAGTTGTTTAGTTTTGGCGCCCGACCCATCAGCTAAGAAGACCCAATCTCGGAATAACCTTACCAAGAGGAAAGGACAGAAGAATTGAGGAAAAGGTTATGCCACTACCGGAAGAGCCAGAGAAGGAATTCTCCGAGGATTTGAGAAGACCGACACTGTTAACAAAATGGATGAAGTATATGAGTTTCGATGGAGCTGTAACCATGCTTCTAAGGGTGGTAGCACCCCAGACCCCTGTGATGATTGATGGATTTTGAGGAGACCCCCAAACCCTAACTTTTCTTGCTAGCCTCTCCGAATCTCGAGGACGAGATTCATTTTAAGGGTGGTAGGTTTGTAACATCCCAAAATTCTAAATTTTGGAATGTTATAATAAATAGATAGATTTGATGATTGTTTGATTGATTGTCTGAAAGTGAGTGAATTCGAAACTTTTGAAAGTTAAATGAGAGGGAATAAAAGGACTTTCCCAAACTTTCATATTTGCTTTCTGATCTCCATGAATTCAAATTCTTTTCAAACACAAAACCCCGGAGAGAAGATGACATGACTTCTTCCATTTATTTAAATGACAAGGGGTGTTGAAAATATTTGAATTTCATTTGAAAATATTTCCGATTCTGGAACTTTATGCAACTCAATGATTTTCATGAGAGAAGATAAAATGACTTCTTCAAATTATATGAAATATGAGTTGGGAGTTTCAAAGAATTAAATTCAAAGTTCTTTTGATTATTTTCAATTTGGAGTTATTTGAGTTTTATTCAAATTATTTTTCTCCAAAAATAAAATATATGGAAATTAGGGTAACATGATTCCCTACATTACAACAGAAAATTGGAGAAAAATTAATTTGAAATCATTTTGGTATTTTTTAAAATGATTTTTGTTGGATTTTAATAGACCAGTAGCACTCTTTGAATTATTAGAATTTGTGTGTATTTTATTTAAAGTTATAAAAATGTTCATGTCGTAGAAAATCTTTTTCTGAAAATTTTGATATATAATATGCCTATATTATATTTTTATTTATTTTGCTTTTATCATTTTTTTGTCTGGAAATCTTTTTAAAAAAAACTCCTTTCTCTTCCGCCGAACTGGGCCGACCCAGCCCAGCGCCAGCGGCCCAGCCCCTCGCGCCG
This sequence comes from Triticum urartu, assembly GCF_003073215.2. Lineage (NCBI taxonomy): Eukaryota > Viridiplantae > Streptophyta > Magnoliopsida > Poales > Poaceae > Triticum > Triticum urartu. The sequence continues at coordinate 113,280,058 of NC_053025.1, forward strand.
TCTCTCTCCCCGAGCAGGAGACCGGCCGGCGTACGCCGCCACCGCCATCATGGCCGAGGAGGACTCCTCCTCCTGCCCCTCCTCCAAGCTTCGCGCCTCCCCTCCCCTCCTATAAATCTGCCCCGGCCCCGCCTCTCTCTCTCTCTCCCGTCGCCGCCCCATGCCGCATCTGCGCCGCCGCCTCGCCGCTGCACGCCGCTGCCCAGCGCCGCTCGCTGCTGCCGTCGTCGCCACCACCACACCCGCCGCCCAGCGCCGCCCCTCCCCGTCCACTCCGCCCTCGCCGTAGGCCACCAGGGCCGCCGCTCCGGTCAAGCCCGAGCCGCCGCCGCCGTCTTCTCGGACGCCGACGAACGCCGCCGCCGCTGGGTTTTCTTCCCCCGAACCGGTAATAACCGCCCCGGTTCGCCGGTTTTCTTTAGGTTTTTTTTCTTTGGTTTTCTGTTTAAAAACCGGTTTTTCTTTTAAAATCAAGTTATTTAGTGAATGTTCGCTGGTTAGGTCTTCACAGCGAACGATTTTCATTCACTAGCATTCGGTAACGAACACTCGCTATTTAGACTTTTTCTTTTTCTGTTATTTTCGGCCAGGGACCTATTCGTCATAAATTTCTTCACAGATTAGTCCCTGTACTTCAAACCCTCATAACTTTTTACTCGTTAGTCCAAATCCAACGAAACCAATGCCCACGTCTTCGTTATGATCCCCTCTATCCGGATAAACAACTTAAATATGTTTTTGAAAATTTTAAATTTTTAATTAGATCAGATTTGAATTCAAACTTCATTTGATCATAACTTGAGTTTCGTAGCTCCGTTTGAGTTGATTCTTTTTGCAAATCGAAGCTCTTGACCTAAAAATTCTAATAAGGCCAAATTCACATAATTTTGGTACTGTTAGAAATTGTTTTATGTTGCAAGAGTTATTTTCTTGGTTTTGATGTTTCCGAATCATCTTCTTCGACCTTTCTGATCTTTTGAGTGATTGCTTATGTGTGGTTAATATTGCTTGCTTACGATAGATTGACCGGAGTGTGACGAGTAGAGCTATCAAGAGTTTTGAGTGCGAATCATCTTCATCAACATTGCAGGCAAGTAACACTTTGATCATACCTTTTCTACAACCCAGTTTTATTGCATTAGATCAATCCTCTCACATTGCATGATTAGGATCTAATTAAATTGTGGGATGGGAAGTAGATGAGGTAGTACCTATTACCTGTTTATTATGAAACCTTTGGGAGTTACCTCTACGTTTGCTTATTGCCATGCTATGCTAGTAGACGTGGATTGGGTGAGTGATATCCATGAAAGATGTGAGATTGATAATTTAATGGTTTACCTAAGGTGGCAACTTAAACACACATCTGGGTGGATTGAGGCACCTGATGTTTATCAGGACTTGCCTATTTTTTTTGGACCGCCACCCAGGCTCAAAGGGATCATAAGATCATTCATGCTAGAAACTTCCGTGTGCAGCCACATGCTACTATGGGCTCTGGCATAGTTGACTAAGTTGTGCGAACTCTTATGGGGTGGACTAGAAGATGTAGGGGTTGTAGGTGGTACGGTCTACCCCACATGTAAGGTGCTAGCGCTTCTGAAAGACTATGTCTCGGTCATCCGTTTCTCAAACACCATGTAGTGCGAGAAAAAAAATGGAGGCGATCGAGTCATGTGGGGAAAAGTGCGCAAACCTCTGCAGAGTGTACAAACTAATCATGATTAGCCGTGTCCCCGGTTATGGACATCTTGAGTATCTAGTTCTTGGATTGTCCTGTTGATCTCATCACGTTACTTTAAATGAATATTGTTGGGTTTAATGATGTTACTTAATTGGGATTGAGAATGCTGTCAACCGTTCTCAATGTTCAACAACCACCATGATAGTTAAATAAATTTATTCCTTTGCAGTAGGGAAAAATTGGCTTTACGCAGAAACCTTATAACCATAGAGCTTTTCCACCAGCCATATATGCATATAGTGATAGCCATTGTTCATCATTTTCTCTATGGTGTGAATTTGCCAGTACATTCAATGTACTGACCCGTTTCGGGCTGCAACGTCTCATGTTGCAGGTTTCTTACGACGAGTAAGTGATACGTTAGGGTTACGATTTCTACACTCAACTTTGCCGTTGGTGTTGATGGGAATCCACAACCTTGTTGCTTCCGCTATATGGATTGAGGTAATAGTATTTACGTTACTTTATACATGTGATTTACCTCTGTTATAAATCCTTCGAGTACTCTATGTGTCAGCATACCGATCCAGGGATGACACTAAGCAAAGAGACTTGATCCATTCGGGTCGGGTCGCTACAACTTGGAGGCCCAACAACGTCTACAAGAAGAAGGTTGTGTAGTAGACATCAATGATGTGGCCACAGATGCCGCGAAGCAGGAGAAGTTTATGGAAGGGATGAATGACGAGATGAGCATGCGGTTGATGGTAGCAACCTTCAACAGCTACCAGGAGTTGGTAGATAAGGCTCTTATGATTGAAGGGAAGCAGCAGCAGATTGAGAGCCGTAAGAGGAAGTATGGACAAGGGAGGTATAACTCAGGAGCTCAGCAGAAGCCTCGCCTAATCCCGAACTCAGGAGGACTTGTTCATAACCATGGAGGCCACACCCATAATGGAGGAAGTAACCATAACCATACTGGCCCAAGGAATGGGAATGGGAATGCAGCAAGAAACAATCAGAACCGCCCTAATCCAGCCACACCCGCCAAAAGAGATCTAAGTCACATTACTTGCTATAAGTGCGGGAATACTGGACACTATGCAACGGAGTTCCCTGAAGGGAAGAATGGAAACGGGAATGGGAGCACTGGGAAGAAGCCCTATCCCTTCAACAAAGGACAAGTGAACCATGTTAACGTGGAGGAGGTTGAAGAGCAGCCTGACGCGGTTATAGGTAAGTTTTTGATTAAGTCATTTACCGCTCTTGTTCTTTTTGATACTGGTGCATCGCATTCATACATATCAAGGGAATTTGTGGATAAGTTTAGTGTAACACCCGGATAATCATGCTACAGTGATCTCACGTTAATGGTGACACGTCGCCTCTGTCACCGTAATTAATCTCGGGTTAATTCAAAACCGTTTCAAATTTAAATCCTAAATAAGTCAAATGACAAAAGTTTTCAAATATTAAAATAAAATGTTCAGGCTATGTCTAATATTGCATCGGTAATTATGGTGAAGTAAACACCTTTTTATAAAATGCCTAAATACTTTTAGATGAATTAAACAGGAAAGAGATAATAAAAGAAAATAAATAAAAGGAAAACAGAAAACTAAAACAAGATAAAAAGAAAAGGAAAAGGAGAGAAGGCCACCCCCCCCCACTGGGCCAGACGGCCCAGCCGGCCAGGCCACCAACCGGCCCAACTGGGCAAAGGCCCAGCCGGCCAACCCCATTCCCCATATCCCCATGACCCAAACCCTAACCCCCACCCCGTCACCCACTCGCCCCCTTCCCCCCAGTCGCTCTCCCCCTCCTCTCGCCTCCCGATCCGATCTGGATCAGGGACGAACTGCCCCCCTCCCGCGACGCCAGTGCCCCACTTCCCCATCGCCTCGACCCCGACGCCGCGCCCCATCTATCGTCGTCGTCCGAAGCCCGCGCCGCCGCCTGGACCTCACCGCCTCGACCCCCGACGCCACCATCGCCTTCCTCCTCGCCGGCGCCATCGTCACCGGACCACCTCGACCCCACTGCCGAGACCCT